>NC_081557.1:60234137-60262660 GCF_022355385.1 Mustela nigripes
CCGATGGATTTGCAGGTGTTTGCAATCTTTAGATAAGCTATCTAGCTGATCTCCGGCTAGCTGAAGCAGTCTCAGCTTGCTACTTCTCCGCCATCTTGACTCCTCCCCCACACCTAGGAATTCTAATATCAACAGAATAGTCTCTTTCTTGGTAGATTATAGACAGAGGATTCAGCAGAGAAGCTGATGCTGGTTATTTTGCTCTGCCTTAAGAGCCTTCCCCTGGAAATGTGTGTGGGAGGGGAAGAAGGAGGCAGGGCTGGAGAAATGAAAAAGAGGTTTTTTCCTCCATCTTTTTGGAAAGTGGTGATATGGAAAGACAATAACACCAAATAAGAGTCAGAGGGATATCCAATATAGAAGAACATAAAGTTTATTCTAAAAATCTTTGTAATGGGTAACACCCACTCTAGGCAACTTCTCCTTTCCCCTTTTAATAACAGAAAGGTTGTGAAGAAATCTGTACGCCAAAAAATAACTCCTGTTATAAAAAATGGAAGTAGACTGAATCAGACATAGTCCTATTAGAAGAAGAATACTGGGGAGATAGTGCCAAATGACCAGCTATGGAGCATCAAAGCAGGATTATTTTTTATAGGGAGATACATACGATCTTGGAAATACATCAGAATTACTCTTATTCGCTATTGCTATTGTTCTTTTCTTTCTTAAAACTAATCACAGATCTGTTAGAAAGACCCAGAAGGAAAGCAATGGGATTAAATACATGTAAAATGCTTAGAACAGTGTCTGGCACATAGAAGCACTACATAGATGTCTACTATTATCTGTATCTCTAATCTCAATTCTATAATATGCAATCTTTCACACAAATTTATGCTGTATAAAAAAGATGATAGAAGTTATGTCAAAGCATTACCAGGGGTTACTTCAGAGTGAAGAATTAAATGACCAAATTTTGATCTTCCTACTTTTACTACCTACTTTAATGTGTTCTACACTTCAGTCAAACAGAACCAGTTGTATTTCCCACATGTACCCCATGACTCATCACTTCTCTGACTTAATTCAAGCTGTTCTATCTGCCTGAAATGCCCTTTATGCCTACTTTTACACGCCCTACCCATCCTTCAAGGCAGTCTTTAAGGCAATAATGATGGAAGGTAAGAATTATTGAGTGCCTACTATGTGTCAAGCACTATATTAAGCACATTATCTAGATAATGTCACTTAATGAATTCAAAGCCCTCTGAAATTAGTACAAATACTGTTCCTATTTTACTGATTAGGAATCTATAGTTTGGAATGATTGAATAACTTATTCAAGGTCATATAGTTCACGAATGGCAGGAGTGACATATATAAACCCACATTTGAATACAAAGTCAGGGCTTCGGTCACCATCCTCACAGATCCATCCTTGAAAGTCCGGACTCAACTAAAAAACAAACTCCTTGAGGTTAGGGTTACTGGAAAATTATATTTTAATATTAGTGTCTCCCAATGAATGTATCTAGCACAGAGCCTAACAAAATACAGTAGCTTCGACAATAAATATTTAAATGAAAGAATTAATGGATGGGTGAGTCATTCCATCAGCTGTCACTTGTACTATGCATTTATTCTAAAAATACAACGGGCTCTCATGGAAGATTCAGATGGCCCTAGCTAAGAAGGTAGAGCTAATTTTAGTATATTTGTTCTTAGGGGAAAAAATGCTTTAAGCTAAAATAACAGAACTAAACTTCTCAACAAATGATTGAGAAAATGGGAGGAATATTCTAGGTTTTGAAGAAAGGGAAATAAAAGAGACAAAAAATCCTTTCCCTTGTGAAGCTTACATTTCATTGAAAGAACAAATACACATTTAATTCTTATAAGATTCCCATTTTAGAGGAAGAAACTGCAATCTAGAGGGGTTAAATAATTTACCAAAGTTGCCCAGTCAGTAAGTGGTAGAACCTGCATTCAAAGCCAAAGGGTCTGAATGCTTTCCCTTAACAACTAGGCAATAATGTGTTCTGATAGATAATGACAAATGCTTGAACAAAAACAAAGCAAGGTTGTAACAGGGAGTGCTGGGTAGGTTATTTTAAATAGAACAGGGTAGGACGCAATTGAAAAGGTAACATTAAAAACCTGAAAAAGTTCACCCCCCTCCCATGCAGATATCTAGAAAAACAGCATTTCCGGATATACCTGAAGGACAAAGTAAGTGCAAAGAAATCAAGGCTCTGTATGCTTAAGGAACAATGAGGGGGCTAGAGAAGCCAGACAGGAGTGAGTGAGGAGTAGAGTAGTAGGATTAAATCAGAGAGGTAACCAAAATCATGACTGGTAGAGCTCTACAGGCAATTGTAAGGAATTTAGCTTATACTTGGGTGGAGGTTTCAACAAAAGAGTGACACCATATGTCCATGTTCCACCAAAATGCTAAAGACCTTACTTTTATAAAGTGATCTCGATTGCAAATACACTGAAGGCAGGGCAGTAGAAAGCAAATCACTTAAAATTATGTTAAATATAATGACGTGAGATAGTACATGTGATAAAATCCCAATCACAGTTTTCCAACACCTCTAACTTATTTTGTAGCAAAAATTGAAAGTATAGAAATATTACCACACAGTAAAAAATATCAGATTACTGACATGAATTGAAAGGATTGAAAGGAAAGATGTGCAGAATTGTTCACAAGTAGATAAATAGATAGATAGATCATATATATATATATATATAACATATATATTTTTTAAGATTTTATTTATTTGACAGAGAGAGAGTGAGAGCATAAGCCATGGGACAAAGGGAGAGGAGAAGCAGAGGAGGCTGATGCTGGCTCCATCCCAGGACCCCGAGATCATGAGCTGAGCTGAAGGCAGCTGCTCAACTGACGGAGCCACCCAGGTGCCCCCACAAGCATATTTTAAAAGTAAACTTCTCACAGTGTAAAAACTTCCAGTTATAAGTTTAAAAAGTACTAAAGACATAATGCACAATATGATGACTACAGCTAACAATGCTGTATGGCATATTTGAAAAGTTGTTAAGAGAGTAAATTCTAATAGTTCTCAACACAAGGAAAAAAGACATTTTTCATTTTTATTTTTATTTTTTGGTAACTATATGAGATGATGACATTAACTAAACTTATTGTAATAATTCCACAACACATGTAAGTCATTATTATCCTGCCAACCTTAAACTTACACAGTGCTTTCTGTCAATTTTAACTCAATAAAACTGGGGGGGGGGAACTGTGGTTGAGATTCAGGTTTTGCTTTATTTGTTCTTTCTTTTTTTGAAAAAAAAAAAAAAGCTGATTAATAGATTTCTATCCACCATCCTATTTCCACATAGAAAATTTTCCTGCAGCAAGCCAGACATTAAAATTTAAGTTACAGGACATCTTCCATCAGAACAGTAAATCTTTCTGCATCTGTTGCAGAAGGACAGAGTGACTTACTAATAATGGGGTTTCCTTGCATATCCTTTTTACCCTAACCATCCTACATTTGAATTGTTGCATTAGAGGCTTCCAGAACTTCCAGAGGACATAACAACAGAAAGCACAGACACCATATTCTTGTTTTTAAATTCAAAAGCTATCATCCAGGTGTAAGACTGGAAAGATTTAAGAGAATAAGCAGTCAAATGGAATTTATTTCTTCCCAGTTACACACTCTACCTCTGTCCAAAACACTCATGTTAAAGAGCAAAAGAAAAAGAATAAAAGAGGAGAAAAGGGAACTTGCTGAAAATCACTTCAACTTACATCCTTCTCTCAATCCTAAGTCTTTAAAGAAGCTCCCTTGCATGAATAAGGCACAGGAGAATAAAATAAAAACACTGGTAAAAGAATATCCAGTAGAAGATCCTGAGCAGCCTCACTAAATCCCACTATACACCAAGAGGAGTAGGAAGCAGCCAAATGCTCATTTTGCTGCCAGTTTTTACTCAGGTAGCCATAATACACCCATGGAGATTAAAAAAAAAAAAAAAATGAAGTGAAGAAGCTTTCTGGTTAAAATGAGGAAGAGGAGCAGATGGTAGAGCATACCTTATAGCTAAAAACAAAGTAGAAACAAGCATTTCATCTGCACACAGCACAATAAAGGAGTGAGGACTGTCAACGATTAGAAAGGAAATGTCCTAATAGGAATTATTTCATTGTGGATGCTGACTGATGATCATGATTTTTCTTCCCTGCATGTCTCCCCGACCAGTGTCATTCAATCCAACAGTAATCACTGAGGCACTGTCCCCAACACAGTGATGTGCAGTATTACATAGTCTCTCTACTTCCACTGAGATGTTCTGACAAAATATACACATCAGGGAATTTTTCCCTCTGATGGGGGGGAAAAAAGATGATGGAGGAAAAGTCTGGGAGTGATTAAATGTAAAGCAAAAATGCTTAGAGAAAACCCAGAATTGGTGAGCTTATGTTTTTTGCCTTTTAGCAGATTCAAAGCTTAATACTAAAATCATGTGGATTTACAGGAAAAAAAAGTTTAAAATTTTATGCAGTATTATAGTTCATTAAGAGTCCTCCTATGCCAGGCACTGTGCTAGACACTATGTGTACAGTAGTACCCTTCTTTGTGGAGTCTTCTATGGCGGGCAGGGTGTGTGTGGAAGATACCTCCTTGGCATGAAAGTATCACTGACATCTTGCAGCCAAAAGCTATCTGATGGCTTAAAATGAATTTTAAACTATCCTGTCTTTATAATACCCAAACTAATGGTTATTTGCCCTGAAATTTTCATTTTTATGCTATCATGTTTTGTCTTCATCTTGTCAAAATACTCCAAAAGATTGACTTGATTTTACTAAAAAAAGTACAGAACACTAAGTTAAATCTTAAACCCATAAAATAAAGTTATCATTTGAACCACTAATCTTGACTTCTGGAGTTGTCAGAGGATACCCCTTTTTTATTTTTCTGCATTATCAAAGGTTTTTAAAGGGTATGGATGTCTTAATAAACCTTTTTTCTTTGTTGTTAAATAAATGTATAAGCACATATATAATCCACTGAAATCAGTATCCCAGGGATGCATCCATTGCTTACTACGTGTTTTTGAAACTTCTGTTTCCAGAGCCAAATTACCAGTCACGTAAGAATTATCATTCATACTGCTTCAGAGGATATTATCCATGACCTTCTATGCCAGCCTTGATAAACTAAGGCACACATGTTTCTTCTCCACTCTAGCCTACATCCTGGAGAGATCCAGCTAAGAGAACATAAATAGAGAAGCTTAATGGAATAGGCAAGGAGCCTGATGGCCAGACTGAAGTTGGACAACATGCTTAGAGAGACTTTCTAGTTCAAAATTTACTTCTTGAGCCTAACATGATAAACACGCTTGTGCATATGAGGAATCAGAGTTAAGGAAGATTTGTAATGGCTACCCTCAAAGAACTTATATGTCCTTCCCAGATGCTTTAAATAAACTCAGTTTGTTCAAAGGAAGGGATACAAGATGAGAATTAAAAATGTAACATGTCTGTAATAGAGCTTGAAGTCCGGAATTGTGGAGGGTATGTGCTTTGGTGAGTGCTGTGAAGTGTGTAAACCTGGTGATTCACAGACCTGTACCCCTGGGGATAAAAATATATGTTTATAAAAAATTAAAAATTAAAAGAAAAAAAATTAAAATAAATTTTAAAAAAAAAGAAAAAAAAAGAAATATTGCTGAACAACAACAACAACAAAATGTAACATGTCTGTACACTGTATCAACAGAACTATCCAGGATGTCATCCCTTATTTTAAGGTTTTCTCATTATAAAATTCATTGGACTCCCCTTCTCAATTACTGTTCTTCATTTAAACAACTTTACTAACAATTTAATTTGGACTCCCTCTCCAAAATTTGACCTTGGAAAGCCAATCCCAACAGAACAAGATCCTCAGTTGCCCTGGCCCAGTACAGGGATCCAAAATCAGATACTCTCCTACTGTACCCACCTCTATCTTCAAGGAGACAGACCAGCCAAGTCTGTCTCATTGCCTCATATTACCCATTAAGGAGGAACAATCAGATTCACTTTAGAAACACCTTAACTAGAATTAGTGAGCATTCTTGTTCTGATGTTTTGGATATAACTGGCCAGGAATTAAATCACTAAAGGATAAGGACTTCCTAAACAAGATGCTTTAAGATGAACAGGGCAGAACTCAAAGAAACCATAAAACTGCAGTGGGAAAACCCACACTACATTAACTCTGTCTTGCCTAGCCATTTGACATTAAAAAGTAAGTCTAATAGCTATGCAGTTACTTTTTCTGATCATTCATCTTTACATTACCATTCATCTTTACATTACCAAAAGCCAATTAAAAGTCCTGATTTATATTCATTTAATCAGATAATCTTAGATAACCACTGCATAAACAGCCTGAAGTTCTGTTTTTCTTTTTAAATCAGTTATCTAACTAATGTATTAGTTGAAAGGATATTAATATAAACCAAAGGCATTACATGTGTATAACAATTCAAGTAAAAATTTTATCCCTAAGAAATCTCTATATGGAATATATGCAAATTGGACCATTTGAATATGCCAAAAGTCCATATAAATGGACAACAAAGAGACATACAACAGAAAAGTGAGAAAAGACTATGAATAAATTCACAAAAGAGCAGATTAATATAGCCAACAAACATAAAAAACAATGCTCAAATTCACTAATAGTTTGAGAAATGGAAATTATGCTAAAAATGAAGTATCACTAAGCTTATTAAATTGGCAAAAATTAGAAAAGCAGCAACACCTATTGCTGGGATTGATGTGAGGTAAAATTTAACCAACATGCATTGTTAGTGAAAATATGAAAGGCAAAATCAGTCTGGCAACACTTATTCAAGATAAAAGTACACACATCCTTGGAGCCAATAATGTCACCCCTGAGAATCTATACTATAGAATAAAAGTATCTGTATGTTCAGAAATACATGCAATCATCAGATTAAAGCATTAATAACAATGGGATAAAACAGAAAATAATAAATTCATATTGAAGGGTGAATACTGAATAAATTATGATATATCCACACTATGAAAATATACATCCATCAGAAAAACAAATTAAAGGTATATACCAGATAATTTGAAGAAACATTCATATAAATGAATATTTTTATTAGAAATAATTACTTTTCATAACTCTGGATGTATATGTATGTAGTATGGATATATGTACAAAATATTTATATAAATATACATATAGATACATGTGTATATTTACATATGAATACAAATTTTATGAGTGTAGAATGTATAAACACATTAAGTTGTTAAGATAGGTTATCTGTATATAATGCAGCACAGACAAGAAATGAGTAAAAGGGAAAACATGCACAAATGGAAAAGTTAAAAAAAACTGAATTTAAGATAAAAAGTATATACTTGATCACTTTTGTAAAATAGGTATATGCATAAGACTATGCACCTCAAAATTAACTAAAAATACTTCAGGAGATTCAAATAAAAAGCAATAAGAGCCTAGAAAAAATATAGAACAGCTAATACTGGAGTGAAAAAGAATTTTTTAAATGGTGGTAGATTTCATCACCCCAAAATTTAAAATATTATGAATGTCAAAAAGCACTATAAGCAGAATTAATAGTGATCAAAAAACAAGAAATAATTCAATATGACAACAGGATAGCATTTTTCATAAATAAAATGCTCTTCCAAAATAATAACTCTAGCATCATTTCAAAAATGGACAAAGAGCTTGAATGAATCACCAAAGAAATACAGAGAGAGAGAAAGATGGTGGTGGAAGAGAAAAACCCGAGACTTGTCTCGTCCCACAAACACAATGAGATAACTATCAAATCATCTTAAATACCCCTGAAATTGACCTGAAAACTGACAAACTCCAAAACTAAAGGGAAAGAAGAGACCACAGTGAAAGCAGAGACTTAGACAAATGGCCAGGATGGAGGAATTTATCCCAAATGAAAGAACAACATAAGGCCACAGCCAGAGATCCAAGTGAAACAGATATAAGCAGCATGCCTGATGGAGCATAGGAGATATCAGTGAGGCCCATAAAAGAGCTAAATACTTCAGAAATAAGCCTGAAGACTGACAGAACAAACTCTACAACTAAAAGGAGAGAAAAGACCACACTAAAGAAGGTAGGAAATAAAGAGATGTGCTTTAAGGGATGAACAGATTGTGTGTTGCAGAAGGGAGGGAGCCATGGTCCAAGAGAAGGGCAAGAGACAGAGGGGCACACAGGGGAATGAACAATGAGAATGTTTTCCCAAATCCATTGGCTTAGAAAATAAGAGCAACTGAATTTCACAAATTCTTGCAACCAGTGTGGCTTAAAGGCTGGAGTTTTAAAGTTCAGCAGGCTTGACTGGGATAGAGCTCTGAGAGTACTACCTTGCTCATGGAGAGAAGGCAGGCAAACAATATGAGGGCAGACAGCATGGAAAAAGCCATTTGAAGACTGCCTGGGACACACAGTGGAGAAATTATTTGCTCCTCTTGGATAAAGTCTTTGGGAGGGAGCATTCAGAGGCATGTCTACCTCTGTGAGGCAGGGGAACTGGCTGCCACCATTTGCCACCACTTCCCCTCAGCATAAACACAGAACAACCTGTTGGGGGCAGTATAGTGCCAACACTGGCTTCCCAACTTCCTTACATCAAGGTCCAACATCCCATGCTCTACCAGAACTACCCTTCTCAGTCAAACTTGCTTCAGTCTGAGCATGGTGGGATCCTCCCCCAGAAGACCAGCATAAACCCCTGCCCACACCAATGTCCCAATCGGAGAGCTCTGCAGGGCCTCAGTTCCAGTGGAGTTGGTATCGGGTCTCATTTCACAAGCAGACCAGAGCATACCCAGTCAAAAGTCACCACATTCAGGCCAGGGATCAAGCACTGTCCACAGCTGGCAAGAAGGGCCTCTGCAGATGACTGGCATAAGGGATAGAGCAGCCAAAATACAACAGTAGAATGCACATAGCACACACCAGAGATACTCCCTGAAGTGCCAGACCCTGGTCACCACATGACTTTTTCATAAGGCCATTACTTTCATGAGCAGGAAACATTACAGGCTTTTCTAACACAGAAAAAGAGGCAGAGACTTAGACAAAATACCAAGATGGAGGAATTTATACCAAATGAAAGAACAGCAAGAGATCAACAACAACTTGTTGAAAGAATAACAAGAGATCTAAGTGAAACAGATAAAAGTAATATGCCTGATGAGTGAATTTAAAGCAACAATTATAAGGATACCCACTGGACTTGAGAAAAGAATAGAAGACATCAGTGACCCTTTCAACAAAGATAATAGAATTAAGAAAGAATCAATGGGAGATAAAGAATACAATAAATGATATGTATTGTATCATTTGATACAATGAATAGCAATGAATAGCAAGCTGAAAAAAGCAAAGGAATGAAATAGTGATCTAGAACACAAAATAATGGGAAATAATGAAGCCAAATAAAAGAAAGAATTGTGCAGCACTAGAAAAGACTTAGGAAATTCAGTGACTCTATCAGACATAATAACATTTGTATGATAGGAGTCCCAGAAGAAGAGGAGAGAGATAAGAGGGCAGAAAATTTACTTCAAGAATGGCCAAAAAGTCTGAAAAATGGGGAAGGAAACAGACATTCAGATCCAGGAGACAGAGAACATATATAAATATCAACAAAAGCAGGCCAACACCAAGACATACAGTATAATTGAATTTGCAAAAGATACTGATCAAGAAAAAATCTTAAAAGCAGCAACAAAAAAGAAGTGCCTGGGTGGCTCAGTCAGTTAAGCGTTTGCCTTCAGCTCAGGTCATGATCTCAAGGCCCTGGGATCAAGCCCTGCATTGGGCTCCCAGCTCGACAGGGAGTCTGTTTCTTTCTCTCCCTCTGCCCCTCTGCCCACTTGTGCTTTCTCTTTCTAATGAATAAGTAAAATCTTGGGGAGCCAGTAGGTTAAAGCCTCTGCCTTTGGCTCAGGACATGATCCCAAGATCCTGGGATTGAGCTCCTCATCAGGCTCTCTGCTCAGCAGGGAGCCTGTTTCATCCCCCGTCTATGCCTTCCTCTCTGCCTACTTGTGATTTCTGTCAAATAAATAAATAAAATCTTTATTAAAAAATATGTAAAATCTTTAAAAAAAAAAAAAGTCCTTAACTTACAAGGGAAAACCCATAAGACTAGCTGACTTCTCAGCAGAAATTTGGCAAACCAGAAAGTAGTGTATGATATATTCCAAGTGTTGACTGGGAAAAATCTACAGCCAAGAATACTCCATCCAGCAAGGCTATCTTTGAGAATAGAGGAGAGATAAAGAGTTTCTGAGACAAACAAAAATCAAAGGAGTTCATGATCACTTCTAAACCAGCTTTGCAAGAAATATTAAAAGGGACTCTCTGGATGCAGGGAAGAGAACAAAACTGACAAAGACAAGAAGGGATCAGAAAAAATCTCCAGAAACAATGACAAAACGAGTAATAAAATGGCAACAAATACATATCTTTCAATAATTACTTTGAATATAAATGGACTAAATGCTCCAATAAAAAAACAATGAGTGTCAGAATGGATTAAAAAAAAGAGAAAAAAACTAAGACCCAGCTATATGCTGCCTGTAAGAGACTCATTTTACACATAAAGACCCCTGCAGATTGAAAACTGAGGGGACAGAGAAACATGCATTATGTAAATTGTCAAAAATAGAAGCTAGAGTAGTAATACTTACATTGGACAAACTAGACCTTAATACTAAGACTATAAAAAACACCAAAAAAGGGAGTTATATAATTATAAAGGGGATAATCCAATTAAGAATATAAAACAATAGTAAATATTTATGCACCCAACATAGAAAAACCCAAATATATAAAAAAAAATTAATAACAAACAAAGAGACTCACTGAAAATAATACAATAATAGCAAGGGACGTTAACACCCACTACATCAATGGGCAGGTCATCTAAACAGAAAATCAGTGAGGAAACATTAGCTTTGAATGACACACTGGACCAGAAGGACTTAACATATAATCAGAACATTCCATCCTAAAACACCAGAATATATATTCTTTTAAAGTGCACATGGAACATTCTCCAGAATGGTTCACATATTGGTCATAATTCAGGCCTCAACAAATACAAAAAGACTGAGATCATACCATGCATATTTTCTGACCATAATGCTATGAAATTTGAAGTTAACCACAAGAAAAAATCTAGAAAGAGGTTTATACAACATGCAACTAAAGAATGAATGGGTCAACCATGAAATCAAAGTAGAAATAAAAAACAATACATGGAAAGAAATGAAAATGAATATTCAATGGTGCCAAATCTTTGGGATGCAGCAAAAGTGATCTTAAGAAGTAAACTTATTGCAATACAGGCCTACATCAAGGAACCAGAAAAATTTCAAACAACCTAATCTTACATCTAAATGAGCTAGAAAAAGAACAATGAACAAAGCCTAAAGCCAGCAGAAGGAAGACTGTAGTAAAGATTAGAGCAGAAATAAATGATATAGAAACAAAAAAACAAACAAACAAGTAAAAAACAATAGAACAGATCAATAAAATGAGGATCTGGTTCTTTGAAAAAATTAATAAAATTGATAAACTTCTAGCTAAACTTATCAAAAAGAAATGCAAGAGGACTCAAGTAAATAAAATCAGAAATGAGAGAGGAGAAATAATACCACAGAAATAGAAACAATTATGAGTATATTATGAAAAACTATGTGCCAATAAGTTGGACAACCTGGAGGAAATGGATAAATTCCTACAAATATAAACTACCAAAACTAACCCAAAAAGAAATAGAAAAGTTGAACAGACCAATAACAAGCAAAGAAATTGATTCAATCATCAAAAAAAAGCTCCCAACAAACAAAAACCTGGGCCAGAGAGCTTCACAGGTGAATCCTACTGAACACTTAAAAAAAGAGTTAATACCTATCTCCTCAAATTTTTCCAAAAAATAGAAATGGAAGGAAGACTTTCAACTTTATTTCGTCAGGTTAGCACTACTCTGATACCAAAACCAAAGACTCCACCAAAAAAAGAGAACTATAGGCCAATATTTATGATGAACTTGAACACAAAAATTCTCAGTAAAGTACTAGCAAACTGAATCCATCAGTACATTAAAAGAATCATTCACCATGATTAAGTGAGATTTATTGTTGGGCTCCAAGGATGGTTCAATATTTGTAAATTAATCAATGTGATACACCATATTAATAAAAGAAGGATAAGAACCATATAGTTATTTCAATAGTTGCATTAAAAGCATATGACAAACAGCATTCATTCATGATTTAAAAAAAAAAAAAAAAAAAAACCTCAACAAAATAGGTTTAGAGGTGAAATACCCACAGCTAACATCATCCTCAATGGGAAAAACCTGTACCCCTAAAGTGAGGAACAACACAGAGATATCCACTCTCACCACTGTTATTTATCATAGTATTAGAAGACCTAGTCACAACAATCAGACAACAGAAAGAAATAAATAACATCATAATAATCAGCAAGAAAGCAAACTTTCACTATTTGCAGATGACATGATATACTTCATAGAAAACCAAACCTCAACCAAAAAAATTGCTGGAACTGACACATGAATTTAGTAAAGTCATAGGATACAAAGTCGACATACAGAAATCTGTTGCATTTCTATACACAAATAATGAAGCAGCAGAAATACAAATCAAAGAATTAATCCCATTTACAATGGCACCAAAAGCCATAAGATACCTAGGAATAAACCTAACCAAAGAGGGAAAAGACTATATTCTGAAAATTATAAAGCACTGATGAAAGAAACTGAAGATGACACAAAGAAATGGAAGGACATCCTATGCTCATGGATTAGAAGAACAATTATTGTTAAAATGTCCATGCTACTCAAACTAATCCATACATTCAATGCAATTTCCATCAAAGTATCAATAGCATTTTTCACAGAGCTAGAACAAACAATCCTAAAATTTGTAGGGAGCCACAAAGACTCCAAATAGCCAAAGAAACCTTGAGAAAGAAAAGCAAAGCTGGAGACATCACAGTCCCAGATTTCAAGTTATATTACAAAGCTGTAGTGATCAAAACAGTATGGTACTAGCACAACTACAGACACAAAGAACAATGGAACAGAAAAGAAAACTGAGAAATAAACCCTAAACTATATAGTTAATTAATCTTTGACAATGTAGGAAAGAATATCTAATGGAAAAAAGACGGTGACTTCAAGAAACGATGCTGGGAAAACTGGACAGCAACATGCAAAAGCATAAAACTAAGCCACTCTCTTACACCACACACAAGAATAAATTGAAAATGGATTAAAGATCTAAATGTGAGACCTGAAACTATTTTTTCCTAGAGGATATTCCTATAGGATAACACAGGCAGTAACTTCGTTGACATCAGGGGTAGAAACTTCTTTCTAATTTCCCTTTCTGTATTTTCATTGTTAGTGTATAAGAAAGCCACTGATTTCTGTACATTGACTTTATATTCTGCCACATTGCTGAATTGCTGTATGAGTTCTAGTAGTTTGGGGGTGGAGTCTTTTGGGTTTTCCATATAAAAAATCATGTCATCTGCAAAGAGAGAGAGTTTGACTTCTTCATTAACAATTTGGATACCTTTTATTTCCCTTTGTTGTCTGATTGCTGTTGCTAGCACTTCTAATACTATGTTGAACAAGAGTGGTGAGAGTGGGCATCCTTGTCGTGTGCCTGATCTCAACGGGAAGAACGCAAGCTTTTTCCCATTGAGGATGATATTTGCTGTGGGTCTTTCATAGATAGATTTGATGAAGTTCAGGAATGTTCCCTCTATCCCTATACTTTGAACCGTACACAAAGATAAACTCAAAATGGATAAAAGACCTCAATTTGAGACAGGAATCCATCAGAATCCTAGAGGAGAACAAAGGCAGTAATCTCTTCGATATCTGCCACAGCAACTTCTTTCAAGATATGTCTCCAAAGGCAAAGGAAACAAAAGCAAAAATGAACTTTTGGGACTTCATCAAAATCAAAAGCTTCTGCACAGCAAAGGAAACAGTCAACAAAACAAAGAGACAACCCACGGAATTAGAGAAGATATTTGCAAATGATAGTACAGACAAAAGGTTGATATCCAGGATCTATAATGAACTCCTCAAACTCAACACACACAAAACAGACAATCATATCAAGAAATGGGCAGAAGATATGTACAGACACTTCTCCAATAAAGACATACAAATGGCTATCAGACACATGAAAAAATGTTCATCATCACTAGCCATCAGGGAGTTTCAAATTAAAACTACATTGAGATATCACCTTACACCAGTTAGAATGGCCAAAATTAGCAAGACAGGAAACAACATGTGTTGGAGAGGATGTGGAGAAAGGGGAACCCTCTTACACTGTTGGTGGGAATGCAAGTTGGTGCAGCCTCTTTGGAGAACAGTGTGGAGATTCCTCAAGAAATTAAAAATAGAACTTCCCTATAACCCTGCCATTGCACTCCTGGGTATTTATCCCAAAGATACAGATGTCGTGAAAAGAAGGGCCATCTGTACCCCAATGTTTATAGCAGCAATGGCCATGGTCGCCAAACTGTGGAAAGAACCAAGATGCCCTTCAACAGACAAATGGATAAGGAAGATGAGGTCCATATACACTATGGAGTATTTTACCTCCATCAGAAAGGACAAATACCCAACTTTTGTAGCAACATAAATGGGACTGGAAGAGATTATGCTGAGTGAAACAAGTCAAGCAGAGAGAATCAATTATCATATGGTTTCACTTATTTGTGGAGCATAACAAAAAGCATGGAGGACATGGGGAGTTAGAGAGAAGGGGGTTCGGGTAAATTGGAAGGGGAGGCGAATCATGAGAGACTATGGACTCTGAAAAACAATCTGAGGGGTTTGAAGTGGCAGGGGTGGGTGGGAGGTCAGGGTACCAGGTGGTTGGTATTATAGAGGGCACGGATTGCATGCAGCATTGGGTATGGTGAAAAAATAATGATACTGTTTGCTGAAAAAAAATAATGAATACTGTTATGCTGAAAATAAATAAAAAATAATTTTAAAAAAAAGTAACTTCTTTCTAGATATATCTTCTGAGGCAAAGGAAACAAACGCAAAAATAAACTACTGGACATCATCAAAATAATGCAAACTAGTGCCGCCACTCTGGAAAACAAAACCGAGATTGCTCAAAAAGTTAAAAATAGAACTTCCTGTGATCCAGGCACTGCCATACTAGGTATTTACCCAAAGAATACAAAATACATATTCAAAGGGATACATGCACCCCAATGTTTATAGCAGCATTATCTACAATAGCCAAATTATGGAAACGGCCCAAGTTTCCAATAACTGTTGAATGGATTAGGAAGATGTGGTGTACACACACACACACACACACACACACACACCATGGATATTAATCAGCCATTTAAGAAAAAAGAAGAAATCTTGACATTCACAGCTATGTGGGTCGAACTGGAGAGTGCTGAGTGAAATAAGTTGGTCAGAGGAAGACAAATACCATATGATTTCACTTATGCTTGGAATTTAGAAGCAAAACAAATGAGCAAAGGGGAAAAAGAGAAGAGGCAAACCAAGAAATAAACTAATAAACTAAACTGTAGAAAAAAACTGAGGGTTATCAGAGAGGAAGTAGGTGGGGTGGCAGTTAAACAGGTGATGGGGATTAAGGAATGCACTTGTTGAGCACTGGGTATTGTATGAAAGTGTGGAGTCACTATATTGTACACCTGAAACTAATATATCGTATGTTAACTGGAATTTAAGTAAAAACTTGTTGAGCACTGGGTATTGTATGAAAGTGTGGAATCACTATATTGTACACCTGAAACTAATATTATATCATATGATAACTAACTGGGATTTAAATAAAAACTTAAATATAAATACTCAATAATTATAAGAAAAAAAACCCATAAATTGTGAACTGGTGGTTGCCAGTTCACAACTGGGGGATGGGCAAAATAGATAAAGGGGTTGGGGGATGGGCAAAATGGATAAAGGGCAGTGGGAGGTACACATTTCCAGTTATAGAAGGAGAAAGTCAAGGGGATGAAAGGTATAGTACAGGGAATGTGGGCAATGGTATCATAACAGAGCCACATGATGACAGTAGCTATACTTGGGAGCACAGCATAATGTATAGAGTTGTTAAATCACTATGTTGTATACTTGAAACTAATGTAACATCATATGTCAACTGTGCAACAACAAAAAAAGAGTAAAACAAAACAGTTCAGTCTCAATAATGAATAAGAACTGCAATCTAATGTATTAAGCAACAAATTGTATCATTAATTTGATGAATATTTTAAATGATTAATACTAACGAGGGTATAGGTAGGTATGCCTTTCAAACACTGTTGGTAGTACCTTTCTGCAAAGCACTTTGACAATTTGTATCAAGAGAATATAAATGTCAATATCTTTGAATTCAGTAGTTTCATCAGAAAACACATAATGGTTGATATACACAGATATCTATTAAAGCATTATTCCATGGCTGAGAACAGGAAATAGCCTAAATACTGAATGGAGAACTATCAAAGTAAATTACAAATGATGGAATACTATACAGCCATTAAAATATTTCCCATATGGGAAAATATTAATAGTATAGTAGTAAATATAAAAGTAATAAAAAACACAATATATTCTGATGTATAATTTTATGCACACATATTTGTACAGAAAAAGACTAAAAAGTCAAAATAATTATAGGTATTAAAACTAAGATTTTTAATATTTTCAGTATTTTATAAACTTTATAGTGGTATCTGTTAAAAATTATTATTAACTTTTTCTTCAAATAACTAAGGTAATCATCAGACTTAATCTCTTCCACTTTTTAAGTCAATTCTGAGCAGGATAGAAAGCATACCACAAGCCTCAATTTTAACAATCCAAAGATTCAGCAAAGTGCCATTGATTAGCACTAAGATTCCACATAGCTTCCAAGTCAGTTTCACTACGCAACATTGACAGATTGTGTGTGCAAGTGTGTGTACTACTACCTGCCTCAAAATATCGAATGCCACTTAAAAATATCATTGATCAGCCCCTGCCTCCGTATTAATCCTCAGTTATGAACCTGGGACATTCCTCAACTTGCCTTACTCTTCAGTAACTGGTAATTCCAATAGTAGTCTCCAAACTGTTTGATATCATTGTCCTCTATATAAAACCATTTGAACATAGAACTCTACTAACCTTATGTTACTTTTTAAATGTGTACATGTTACTGTTTATATGCTATACACTATAAATTACCCAAAATGTTTAATAATATAAAGCAGATGATGAAAAGTATAAATGGAAGTTCTACTATTTTGCTCCTAAACCCTAATGGGTCATTTTAAAACACCCCAAGATATATGGCCCTATTATGGAGATGACAGCTACAGACTACACGTTCCAATCCCATCTCTTTCCTGTATTGCACTGGAACCATGTTCTGAAATACCAGAATGCCTTAGACTTGAGTCAACTCAATCACAATATTCATAGCAGAACACATTGTATAATGTAAAGAATCATGTCTTCCAATGCCTTTTCATCTCTTGGCAAAATATGGATATTTATACATAAGTATTGAATACAGTACAGCATAACTTCATTTATATTATGATTGTTGTCATCTGTCAGTAATGATTACTACTACTATGACTGTGACCACTTTACTGGCATATGTAAATCGTAATATTATTCAGTTCTTTTTAATGTTTCACTATATACCTCTGCAGATTTTTGAAGGTTATCATGGCATGGAGCAAGAAGGGATGTCTTCTCCCATTTCTGTGCAACTCGATTGGCTTCTTCTATCTTCTGATCACAACTTTTTTGAGAATTTAGCAATGTCACCTCATAAAATTCTTGAATATCTGTGGAAAAATGGAAGGATCAAAATGTCATGTACCATCACAGCTTCTGCATATATGTATATATGAAAAATTTTGCTTACTAAATAACTACATGCACATGATCCCAAACAAAAATAATAAAAATAAGGAAATCTTGAAAACTGCATTTTTACCTGCATCAGAATTGTTTTTAATGACTGGAAAACCTGAAAACACCCAAGATGTTCTTCAATCATTGAATAAACAAACTGTAGTAAGTCCATATTCAGCAGTAAGGAGGAATGACCTACCAAGCCATGTAGAAACAGATGAATCTTAAATGCTAAGTTTAAATATCCAGCCTGAAAAAGCTACATATTTTATTCCATTTATATAATATTTTATAAAAAGCAAAACTAAAGAGACAGTAAAATGGTCAGTGATCACTAAAGGTTCTTGATGGGATTCTGGAACAGAAAAAGGACATTAGCTAAAAAGTATGGACTTACTTTCGTAATAATGTATCAATATTTATTATTATTTGCCACAGTAAATATAAGATGTTAACTATAGGAGAAACAGTCTGGGGTACATTGGAAATCTCCATACCCTTTGCAACTATTCTGTAAGCATTAAAACTACTCCAAATTTAAAAAAAAAAAAAAAAGTTATTTTTAATTGCCTTTTTGTTTTATTTTTTTAAGACTTAATTTATTAGTTTGCCAGAAAGAGAGCATAAGCAGGGAGAGCAGCAGGCAAAGGGAGAGGGAGAAGCAGGCTCCCTGCTGAGCAAGGAGCCTGATGTGGGACTCAATCCCAAGACCCTGGGATCATGACCTAAGCTGAAGTCAGATGCTTAACTGACTGAGCCCTATAGGGATCCATTTAATAGCCTTTTTATTTTTTTTAAGATTTTATTTATTTATTTGACAGAGAAAGATCACAAGTAGGCAGAGAGGCAGACAGAGAGAGAGGAAGGTAAGCAGGCTCCCTGCTGAGCAGAGCGCCCCATGTGGGACTCGATCTGGGACATGGAGATCATGACCTGAGCCCAAAGCAGCGGCCTAACCCACTGAGTCACCCAGGCGCTCCTAATAGCCTTTTTAAAAGGCATTACACATGGGTGCCTGGGTGGCTCAGTCAGCTAAGTGTCTGACTTCACCTCAGTTCATAATTTCAGGGCCCTGGATTGAGCCCCCATCACACTGGATTCCATATTGGGCTCGGTGGAGAGTCTATTTCTCCCTCTTCCTCTGGCCGTCCCCCCAGCATGCACTCTAGTTCTAAATAAATAAATAAATAAATAAAATCCCAAATAAATAAATAAATAAATAAATAAAAGGTATTACACAATCACTGTTAGAAACCAGCCCAAAGGGCCCCTAAAATGACTACTTTTGTAAATCTATTTTCAGATTTAGGATGCAGATGGAATTAAAAATTATCACACAAAGTTACATTTTAAAACTTTTTAATGTATGAAAAAAAGTGTTTTTGATGACATCTGCTTCTGATACTATGGCTAAGTGCTCTTCAGATGAACTAGCACTCTGAAGCATTACTGATGTTGCAGCAGATGGGCTAGATCTCCAAGAATGTTTATATATATATATATATATATACACACACACACACACACACACACACACACAACTTGAGCTGAAATCAGATCAGCTGGGAGGCTGGATTAATAGTAATTGGTAGACAGAAGGAATGGGGTTGTTCTGAGGACACATACCTATGGCAGAATTGCTATCAGCATACAGACCCTCATATCAGTAAGTACAGGTAAGGAAGCTGGCCCTAAACTTCCTCACTGAGCCAAGATCCTCAAGGAATGATGAAGTAATTCTATGTCAGTGGCTGCCTATTTGTTACTGGCAGCAGCAAAAGAAAATATTTTCTATAGAAAATCTCAAACCTGTAGGATTCTCATAGATGATGATCAAGAAAAGAGCTCACAATCAAGATCACAAACTAACAGAAAGGCATGCCAATATAAATGAAATTCAGCAGCAACAGCAAATAATGGGTTACATGCCCAGTTATTGTTGGTTTTGGAATTTTCTGATATGGAACAAAGAAAAGCTATGTAAAGTGTTGGATAAATGATGGCCATACTCACAAAGATAAGCAAATAACAAGACCTAGGAAGAGTGAACATGCAAAATGAGAAGAAGCAAATGTAACTTCTAAAATTTAAAAATACAATTCTTTAAAAATAGACTAATGGATGGCTAGGGGATGGATTGATATCACATATAATAAATATAATAAAATGCTAATGATAAAATCTATGCAGTAGGTGTATAGGTACTGACTGTAGTATTCTTATAACTTTGCTGTTTGAAAACGTTCATAATAAAATGTCAGAAAAATGTGTAATTATTTAAAGTTAAAAATTCAAAGGCTAGGTTAAACAGCAGATTAAACAAAATAGAACTGGAAAATATTCCCAAAGAAAAAAGTCAGAATTCAACATGAGAGAAGATGAAATAGAACATATGAAAGTATTAATTGACTATGTACAGAATAGATAAAAAAGTCCAATATTTTTCTAATAGATATGTTTAAGGATAAAACAGAATAAATAACAAGTGATATTTAAAGAGATAAGGATATAAAATTTTTAGAACTTATGAAAATATGAATTCAGAAACTGAACATAACAACTTATATGAAAAAGAATAAATAAAAGCTATGTGCATACCATAATAAAATATAATAAAATATCAGAATACCAAAGACAAAGCAAAGATCATGAAAGCAGTCAAAGAGAAAAGACTAGTCAGACTTATCAAAAGCAATAATGTAATATAAACAGCAGAAAAATAGCTTCAAACTTTTGAGGGAAAAGAACTATGAACATAGAATTGTTCCTTTGCAAATCATATTTATGATTTTAAAAAACTTGTACCTAGAATATATAAAGAACTCTAAAAATGAATATGAAACCAAACACTCCAATAGAAAAATGGCCAAAAGATTTGAACACTTCACTGAAGAAAATAACAGATGGCAAATAAACACATGAAAAGATTTCAGTATCAATAGTCACTAGGGAAATGAAAAATAAAAAACACAATGAGATACAACTACACATTTATTAGAATGGCTAAAATTAAAAACATTGAACACACCAAGCACTGATGGGGATGTGAATGAACTGGAACTCTCATACTCTGATACTAAAAATGAAAAATAATACAGCCACTTTGAAAAACAGCAGTTTTTTCAGTTCCTTAAAAAGTTAAGCATAGAACTAATGTACAATCCAACTACTCACATTCTAGGTATTATCTAAGAAAAAAGAAAATGGGGGTGCCTGGGTGGCTCAGTGAGTTAAAGCCTCTGCCTTCGGCTCAGGTCATGATCCCAGGGTCCTGGGATCGAGTTCCACATCGGGCTTTCCACTCATCAGGGAGACTGCTTCCTTCTCTCTCTCTGCCTGCCTCTCTGCATACTTGTGATCTCTGTCTGTCAAATGAATAAATAAAATCTTTAAAAAAAGAAAATGTATATGACCCTATAAAAAGTCAAGTCAGGAAATAACCCAAAAGTCCACTAATGAATGAATAAACACTTTGTGGCATATCCATAAAATAGAATACTACTCAGCAATAAAAAGGAACAAACTATTGAAATACACAACATGGATGAATCTCAAAATAATTCTAAATTCTATCAAGTGAAAAAATCAGACAAAAGTGAGTTTGTGTTTTATAATACTCATAAAAATTCTAGAAAATGCAAATTAATTCTATAATTACAGGGAAAAAAACAGTTGTTGCCAAGGAATACAGGGAGGAAGGACTGCTGGAAGGGGTGAGTGGGAGGGATTACCAAGAGCCAGGAGGAAACTTTAAAAAGCAGTGGTATGTTTACTACCTTGATTGTACTAAGAGTTTCACTAATATATACATACTTCAACATATTAAATCATGTACTTTACATATGTACAGTTTATTATGTATCAATTGTACCTCAATAAAGTGAAAAAGATATGATATGAATTTAGAGGAGACATCTTCATAACACATAGGCAAAGAAACAGTATCTAGATATACTTTTGCAAATCAAAAATAAAAAGACATATAAGCCAGAAGGGGACAAAATGGGTGAAAAATATGGATAGTCCTTTCACAATAAAGGAAACATGTATCACTGACAAAAGAGAAAGATATGGATCAGTAGCAACTTTTATTTGTTCCTAATGAGTGGGAATTGCTATAACCATGTTATTTTTTTTTTTACTATGTTCAGTTAACCAGCAGATAGTACATCCTTAGTTTTTGATGTAGTGTTCAAGAATTCATTAGTTGCATATAACACCCAGTGCTATAAACACTTTAGAAAATAATCTTATCTTGTAAAACTGAACATTTGTTTCTCATAAATCCAGCATTTCTACTACCCAATACACATCTTAAATGAACTCTCACACATATGCACCAGGAAACAAATGAAAATGTTCATAATAGCACAGGTCATAATAGCAAAAAATTAGAAACAACCCAATGTCCATCCTAGAGGAAAATGAATAAATGTGGTATGTTCTCAAAGTGGAATTCATGCGGCAGTGAAAATGAATAAACTACAGTATCATAAAATGACATGAATAAATCTTGAAAACAACATTGAGTGAAAAAAAGCAAGTCTCAGCCTAAAAATTTTTGTAAAGTTAACGAACATACAAAACTATATATTTTTAAGCATACATACATATATGTGTGAAGAAACATATAAATCAAAGCAAAGAAGTACATGGAAAGAGGTAATTACTTCAGCAGAAGGGGTAGGCAGGAAAATGGGTAAGGGAGGAACTCATAGGTAGACGCAAAGAGGAGTGCTCTAGTTCTAGATTCCAGAAATGTTTATTTCCAGAAATAAACATTCTGGTAATGTTAATTGTATTATTGTGCTATATATTTTTATATAAATTATATCTATATGTATTCTTCTGTATGTATTTTCGTTTTTTTAAGATTTTATTTATTTATTTGACAGAGAGAGAAATCACAAGTAGGCAGAGAGGAGGCAGGCAGGGGGAGGGGGGAAGCAGGCACCCCACTGAGCAGAGAGTCCCATGTGGAGCTTGATCCCAGGACCCTGAGACCATGGCCCGAGCAGAAGGCAGAGGCTTAACCCACTGAGCCACCCAGGCGTCCCTTTCTGTATGTATTTTCAAATAACAAAAACCTTAAGTATTTCATAACTAGTAAGATTTACAAAGAACACTTACAAATCCTCAAATTTTATGCACAGTTATAACTTTATTCTGCCACTAGCAATAAGGTGGCTGTGAAGTCATGCTTAGAAAATCTGTAAGAACAGAAGACAAAAAGAACAAATAATCCTAAAATTGTCATGGAACCACAAACGATCCAAAATAGCCAAAGATGTTTTGAGAAAGAACAAAAGCTGGGAGTATCACTATCTCAAATTTCAAGATATATTACAAAGCTATAGTAATCAGAACAGTATGGTACTGGCACGAAAAGAGACACATAGGTTAATGCAACAGGATAGAGAACCTAGAAACAAATACACACTTAAGCGGTCAATTAACATATGACAATGGGATATGCAGGGATATGCAATGGGGAAAAAGATAGTCTGATAGTCTGATCAACAAACGGTGTTGGGAAAACTGGACAGCTACATGCAAAAGAATGAAACTGGACCACTTTCTTAATACCATACACAAACCTAAACCCAAAATGGATTCAAGAGCCAAACTTTAAGACCTAAAGCCATGAAACTTTTTAAAAAACATAGGCAGTAAATTCTTGGACATTGGCCTTAGCAACATACTTATGGATATTTCTCATCAGGAAAAGGAAGCAAAAGCAACATAAACTACTGGGATTACCAAAATAAAAAGGGTTTGCATAGTAAAGAAAACCATCAACAAAATGGAAAGACTACCTACTGAATGAGAGAAGATATTTGCAAATGATATATCCAAAATGGATTAATATCCAAAATATCTTTGTGTTCACTGTGGCATTTTTTCAATAGGCAAGGTATGAAAGCAACTCAGGTGTCCATCAATAGATGAATGGATAAAGAAAATGTGGCATAATATATAATTGCTCAGCTGTAAAGAAGAATGGGATATTGCTCAGCCGTAAAGAAGAATGATGTCATTCCATTTTTGACAACATGGATAGACCCAGAGTGTATTATACTAAGTGAAATAAGTCAGTGAAAGACGTATACTATATTATTTCACTTATATGTGGAATCTCAAAAACAAAGCAAATAAAAAAGAGAAACAAACTGATAAATATAGAGAACTGGTGCTTGCCAGAAGGGAGGGAGTTGGGTAGGAAATATAGTTGATAATATTGTAATAACATTCTACAGTGACTATATTTATTGTGTTGAGCATTGAGTAATGTATGGAATTGTTGCATCACTACATTGTGCACCTTAAACTAAAATAACATGTCAAACATATTTAACATATTTCAATAATAAAAAGAAAAAGAAGGTAAAAAACCATACATATATAAATCCTCAGATATCTGAATATAGTAAGGATTACAGGGTGCTAACTGGGTTGATAAAAGTCAGAAATAGAGAATTTTAAAAAAGTAGAATCCAAAACCATTCTCTGCATCAAGTATTAATTAAACATAAAAGAAAAAAGAATCCCTGTAAAGATTTCTACAGCTACATAGTCTCTAAAGAATAATGAACTGTATGTGAAACAATTTCTGCAGAGTCAAATTTCAAGATGCTTTTTCTTTGCATCAGTGTTAAGGATGTAAACATTGTTTCATAAGCAGGATTTACAAGTTGCCAAATTTTTAAATATTAGGTATATAAATTATCCAGGAATGGAAGCATATTTATCATATTCATGTTAAGGATACATATTAACAAGCTATACTTTGAAACTTAATGATAGCAGTGACTGAGTCATATTCAGGAAAACCCAATGGATAGTACTTTAATATTAAATTTGAAAATATTAATTAACTTATAACCCCCAAACCTGATATGCTTACAGTCTATTTTACTCCTTTGTCTACTCACCATTCCTACCTAATCAACCACTACAGAGGAAAAAGGAAACCTTAATTAAGTCAAAGATTATTTAAATTTGAAGATAATTCTACAACGAATGTCAAATTTTACTTCTGGTTAGTCAGACATATTTTTTAATGCCTCATCTATATTTGTTTGGCACTTTTGAAGCATCTTTTCAATACCTTCTTGTACCCCCACCACCAACCCTTCCTATATATTCCCAGTACCAAACTTGAGGCCCTTGTCATCTCTTGCCCATAATTCCCTAGGCACAAATGACCTTCTAACACAACAGAAATCCTACTTCTCCTTCACTGCCCACTTCTACTATCAACCCTTTCTTAAAAAGAATATTTGAAGTCAGAGATCTAAATATGAATTGTCATCAGCACAGAAACCATCCTTACTAAAACTGAGTTCAATTGGGTGAAATGTGGGTGAGAGTAAGAACACCAAGCAGCTGCCATCAAAAAGGAAAAATGTTGGTGGGGGTAGTTGTGGGAGGAGGTGGGCAATGCCCCAAAGTACTGCTGAGATCTATTTAATAGTTATTTATCATTCTACCTTATATTAGTAGTAGTTGTTCACCCACCTATCCCCAATTCAACATTCAATTCAGTAAGTAATTTTTAAGTACCAGGCAAGGCCCTTAGAAATGAATATGATGTCATAGCCAGCCACATTATTGTCTACTATCTGGCCTCTTTCTTTACACTTAGTAAGCACACAAGGAATGCTCACTAATTTTAGTTTATTTGCATTCCCTCTCTATTTAAAGATCAAATAAAATAAAAATCATTGAATAAAATCAAATCTCCTTGTACT
Organism: Mustela nigripes; assembly: GCF_022355385.1. Taxonomy (NCBI): domain Eukaryota; kingdom Metazoa; phylum Chordata; class Mammalia; order Carnivora; family Mustelidae; genus Mustela; species Mustela nigripes. The sequence continues at coordinate 60,259,877 of NC_081557.1, forward strand.
TAGGACTCGAGAAAATTTGTATATTATTTAAATTACGTTTCTATATGACTTGATTCGATCACAACTGCTTGCAATTTTTATTTTGCACGTTCCTCCTGCAAATAAAAATGTTTTGCCACCTCTGAAAATGGATTCAAAATAAACTCCTCAAAGTCTTGAAGGCATACCCATTTTGACCTCACAATTGTTTTTTGAAATAGCTTACAAATTATTGTCAAATACACAGATAAGTGTTTTTCAAACCCTAATGTACACATTAATTTGAAGGATCAAGGATCTTGTTAAATTTAAATTGTGATAAAGGTTAGGAGTTAGACCTGGATCTCTGCATTTCTAACAAGCTCTCAGGTGATGTCAATGGCTTCAGATCCACTAGGAACACCAGACCTAAGAAATGACACCTATGAAATAAGAACCTAAAGTTTCATTCACTACTCTCATTTCAAATATCCTTGCTGAATTATTACAATACTCCTCTACTTCAGACTGGGGTGGGGGGTAGTGGGTCTGAGAGGATTGGGGTAAATCCAAGTAAGTTAATAACAACCCAAATGGCAAAAGGAAGAACTCTGCCCATTGACTAAAAAGCAATAATAATACCTACTTAGTGAATATTATTGATTAAACTGGTTCAGATTCAACTAGCTAGAAACTCAATTAAAAGGAACTGTATTTCAGTACTTTGACTTTAGGACACATTAAAACAAACAAACAAAATCAACTGTCTGAGACAGTCCCTACTATGTCCAATCTTTCTCTTTTGGTTCAACCTATATTCCATAAAGATTAGATCTGGCTTCTGTGATGATGATTCTAGAATATCAATTAGTTCTTCAAATGTCAAAAACTGTGATCAAGGGAATCCAAAATAAATAGGATTGTTTAAACACACTCTTAAATCTCATATACTGAAGATATTTCATCTTCTTCCAAGCAAAGACAATCCAATATGGCATATTTATTTCAATGATGGTGTTATTTCCTCAGAAGATCCTTTGAATTCCTGTTTGAGATGTGCCTTCAAGCATCTGAGGAATTTATTTTGAATATCCTCATCCTCAGAAGTGGCAAATCTTTTTTCAAAACAGGAAGATTTCATTTTTTTGAAATGACCAAAATTCACTGTAATTGTGAATATGGTGAGTGATGGAGAAATGGATTTCCTTGTACATGACTTGAATTAAATTAAGAAAGTATGACTCTTAAATCATGAGACTTTTTCTTGTATGACTCACAGACTGCTCTGCAATTATCTATTTAACTACAGTAAAACAAAGAAGTAACCAGAATGAAGAACGTTTAACATATTTACATACTTTCTTATCCATTAGCTCATAGGCTGGAATAAAAGTGATTAAGGAAAAGCTCTTTTTGTTTCCTGTCATATCAGCCTTCTTGCTATAAGGGGAGGCAATTGTGATCATCTTCTTGGAGCTTGTTATTATTGGTTATTTAGTTTTTATGTTTGGCACATATGGCTATAACTCACCCAAGCTGCTTAATCCCATAATTCATTGAAATAAGCTGAGGATTCTTGCCTTCCAGTCTGAACAAAGATAGGATAATCTTTCTAAGATGTGCTTTCTTTTAATACATATGCCTTATGCTTCTTCTAGCAGCCTGTTCTCTGTAGGATTTCCCATACCACATATGTGATAATGAATTCAGCTGAACAGTATAACACAGATGATCTTACTATATTTAAGAATGTTACAAAGTGCAGTCTTGGTGTTCCATTAGCCTTCCTTGATACTTGGTTCTGTTTGGAGAGTCAGATAAATGCTCATATCCAATTTCTTTTTTTTTTTAAGATTTTATTTATTTATTTGACAGAGAGAGATCACAAGTAGGCAGAGAGAGAGAGAGGAGGAAGCAGGCTCCCCGCCAAGCAGAGAGCCCGATGCAGGGCTCGATCCCAGGACCCTGAGATCATGACCCGAGCCGAAGGCAGCGGCTTAACCCACTGAGCCACCCAGGTGCCCCTCATATCCAATTTCTTTATGCTGCACCCAGATACCTTACTTTCTCTTCTGCAAGGAAAAAAATAATTATCCTTGCCCTCATCCATTTGAGTACAGGACTACCACACAATGGAACACAAACAGAATCCCCAGTAAAGGCTTTATCGTTGTAGCAAGTGTCTTCATCTTAGGCTTGCAGCCTAAGATTCTTTCAGAATATTACCTGGGACTAGAGGAATGGGGTTGAATCTGAGAGGTAGTTTAAAGTTAAATATGGGTGAAAAGATCCTTTACCTCTTTGGTTAGGTTTATTCCCAGGTATCTTATGGTTCTTGGTGCTATAGTAAATGGAATCGATTCTCTAATTTCCCTGTCTGTATTTTCATTGTTAGTGTATAATAAAGCCACTGATTTCTGTACATTGACTTTGTATCCTGCCACGTTGCTGAATTGCTGTATGAGTTCTAGTAGTTTAGGGGTGGAGTTTTTGGGGTTTTCCATATAAAGAATCATGTCATCTGCAAAGAGAGAGAGTTTGACTTCTTCATTAACAATTTGGATACCTTTTATTTCCCTTTGTTGTCTGATTGCTGTTGCTAGCACTTCTAATACTATGTTGAACAAGAGTGGTGAGAGTGGGCATCCTTGTCGTGTGCCTGATCTCAACGGGAAGAACGCAAGCTTTTTCCCATTGAGGATGATATTTGCTGTGGGTCTTTCATAGATAGATTTGATGAAGTTCAGGAATGTTCCCTCTATCCTTATACTTTGAAGCGTTTTAATCAGGAGCGGATGCTGGATTTTGTCAAATGCTTTTTCTGCA
>NC_081557.1:60262760-60326258 GCF_022355385.1 Mustela nigripes
AGAGGACCATGTGGTTCCTCTCTCTTCTCTTATTAATTTGTTCTATCACATTGATTGATTTGCAAATGTTGAACCATCCTTGTAGCCCAGGGATGAATCCCACCTGGTTATGGTGGATAATCTTTTTAATGTGCTGTTGGATCCTGTTGGCTAGGATCTTGTTGAGAATCTTAGCATCCATATTCATCAGTGATATTGGTCTGAAATTCTCCTTTTTGGTAGGGTCTTTGCCTGGCTTGGGGATCATAGAAAGAGTCAGAAAGTTTTCCTTCTGCTTCAATTTTGGAAACAGCTTCAGGAGAATAGGTGTTATTTCTTCTTTGAAAGTTTGGTAGAATTCCCTGGGGAACCCATCAGGTCCTGGGCTCTTGTTTTTTGGGAGGTTTTTGATCACCGCTTCAATCTCGTTACTAAATATTGCTCTATTCAGGTTGTCAATTTCTTCCTGATTCAATTTTGGGAGTTTATAGTTTCCCAGGAATGCATCCATTTCATCTAGGTTGCTTAGGTAAAGGATCTGTACTCGAGGAACTACAGAACACTCGTGAAAGAAATTGAAGAAGACACAAAAAGATGGAAGACAATTCCATGCTCTTGGATTGGAAGAATAAACATTGTTAAAGTATCTATACTGCCTAGAGCAATCTATACTTTTAATGCTATTCCGATCAAAATTCCACCAGTATTCGTCAAAGAGCTGGAGCAAATAATCCTAAAATTTGTATGGAACCAGAAGAGACCCCAAATCACTAAAGAAATGGTGAAAAACAAAAATAAAACTGGGGGCATCACGTTACCTGATTTCAAGCTTTACTACAAAGCTGTGATCACCAAGACAGCATGGTACTGGCATAAAAACAGACACATAGACCAATGGAACAGAGTAGAGAGCCCAAATATGGACCCTCAACTCTATGGTCAAATAATCTTTGACAAAAAAGGAAAAAATATACAGCAGAAAAAAGACAGTCTCTTCAATAAATGATGCTGGGAAAACTGGGCAACTATATGTAGAAGCATGAAACTTGACCATTCTATTACACCGTACACAAAGATAAACTCAAAATGGATAAAAGGCCTCAATGTGAGACAGGAATCCATCAGAATCCTAGAGGAGAACAAAGGCAGTAATCTCTTCGATATCTGCCACAGCAACTTCTTTCAAGATATGTCTCCAAAGGCAAAGGAAACAAAAGCAAAAATGAACTTTTGGGACTTCATCAAAATCAAAAGCTTCTGCACAGCAAAGGAAACAGTCAACAAAACAAAGAGACAACCCACGGAATTAGAGAAGATATTTGCAAATGATAGTACAGACAAAAGGTTGATATCCAGGATCTATAATGAACTCCTCAAACTCAACACACACAAAACAGACAATCATATCAAGAAATGGGCAGAAGATATGTACAGACACTTCTCCAATAAAGACATACAAATGGCTATCAGACACATGAAAAAATGTTCATCATCACTAGCCATCAGGGAGTTTCAAATTAAAACTACATTGAGATATCACCTTACACCAGTTAGAATGGCCAAAATTAGCAAGACAGGAAACAACATGTGTTGGAGAGGATGTGGAGAAAGGGGAACCCTCTTACACTGTTGGTGGGAATGCAAGTTGGTGCAGCCTCTTTGGAGAACAGTGTGGAGATTCCTCAAGAAATTAAAAATAGAACTTCCCTATAACCCTGCCATTGCACTCCTGGGTATTTATCCCAAAGATACAGATGTCGTGAAAAGAAGGGCCATCTGTACCCCAATGTTTATAGCAGCAATGGCCATGGTCGCCAAACTGTGGAAAGAACCAAGATGCCCTTCAATGGACGAACGGATAAGATAGATGTGATCGATATACACTATGGAGTATTATGCCTCCATCAGAAAGGACGAATACCCAACTTTTGCAGCAACATAAACGGGACTGGAAGAGATTATGCTGAGTGAAACAAGTCAAGCAGAGAGAGTCAATTATCATATGGTTTCACTTATTTGTGGAGCATAACAAAAAGCATGGAGTACATGGGAAGTTAGAGAGAAGGGGGTTCGGGTAAATTGGAGGGGGAGGCAAATCATGAGAGACTATGGACTCTGAAAAACAATCTGAGGGGTTTGAAGTGGCAGGGGTGGGTGGGAGGTCGGGGTACCAGGTGGTGGGTATTATAGAGGGCACGGATTGCATGCATGGAGCACTGGGTGTGGTGAAAAAATAATGATACTGTTATGCTGAAAATAAATAAATTTTAAAAAATTATATTAAAAAAATGGGTGAAAAGAAAACATAAGTTAAATTTTACAGCCAAGAATGGAGAGTAGAAGCAAGGTCAGGGCTAGGTACAAATCAAGTACCAAGACAGGAAACAAAAGAGGCTAAACCAAAGCAGGGATACATTGTGAAACTCAGATTCCAAAGACTAACACATAATCAAACCAAATAGATACTGAAAAGGCAAGACAAAAGGATGAGGAAAAGTTTACATGCAAAGGTTCTATCAAATTTCTACGATGTTCTGATATGATTGTGTTTTTTTCTTTGCCTAGACAAAGCACAAAAAGGAAGGAAGAAGGAAGGGAGGGCGGGAGGAAGGGAGAGAGGGAGGGCGAAAGGGAGGTAGGAAGAAAGGGAGAGAGGGAGGGAGGCAGGGAGGAAGAAATGGATGGATGGATGAAGAAGGCAATGTTAATTTCAAGATACTTTACTAAAAGAAACCAGAAAGGTTCACTTGAGGGCTATAGCAGGGAAATTATAAAATGAACCTGGGACATTCTGTTGCACCAGAATATAAGAAAGTGATGAAAAATTAAGGGATCACATCAAAAGCACACAAAATCATCCTAAAGGGCCTCCTACTGACCAAATCTGGAATAATCTGGCATTAAAATAATTTAATAATAGTAGCAGATTATAACTTATGAAAAAATAGGAATCCATAGTTTGGCTATTGTGGACATTGCTGCTATAAACATTTGGGTGCATGTGCCCCTTTGGATCACTACGTTTGTATCTTTAGGGTAAATACCCAATAGTGCAATTGCTGGGTCATAGGGCAGTTCTATTTGGGGAGGGTATGTGATTTGGTGAGTGCTGTGAAGTGTGTAAACCTGGTGATTCACAGACCTGTACCCCTGGGGATAAAAATATATGTTTATAAAAAAAAAAATTAAAAAAGTATTTTAAAAAAAATTAATAAAACCTGGAACAGAAAAAAAAAAAAATAGGAATCCATGAGTACATCCTGAAATAATGAATAAATGATTAAATGGAAAAGGGAAAGCTCTTCCTTACAGTAGAATTTCAACCAATAAGTACAGTAGAAAATCACTACTGGACACTGCAAAGAGTGGGTAAAAAATGGACAAGAACATAATTTTACATAGTCTAATAGTATCTTCCCCCAAATTAAACTAACGTCTTCCATTATCACGCACAAGGCAAAGTTGGCATCATTTCTGTGATATTCCTTCCAGAAATTACCGAACTGAATCTAATCATGATAAAACATGAAACAAAACCAAACTGTAGGCCATTCTACAAATACCTGGCCTATAATCTTAAGGTCAAGAGAAGAAAGACTCTAGTCTGGACTGGAGGAAGAGAATTCACTAATGAGCTTAAGAGTTATATTCTGATTGTTAGAGTGTTCTGTGACTATAATTCTTGTAGTCAGTTTCCAGAAGGCCAGTCAATTTGCTAGAAAAGTCAAATTTTAAGCCTACCAAACTAAACCCAGACTTCACAAACTGTTGCCTAAACTAGGTAAGTGACTCCTTATAGGATACATCTGAACAGTCCGTTAGCCTCCCAGGCCACACTCAATGTCTCCACTTGTTGCCTCATCAGTTGTTACTCCTGGCTCTATTCCAACTAAAAAATACACACATCGTCCTCTACATGGTTTATTAAGGCACTATATATAACTATATCACTTTACTCCAAAAAACTAATAATAAAATTTTTTTTAAAAGGCTGATGAGGTACTGCTGATTAAAGGAACCTAAAGATGCATGGCAACTGAATATAATTTGTAATCCTGGTTAGATCCTGGCCTGGGGAAACAGCTATAAAAGACATTTTGGAGACAACTGATCAAACTATGCAATTGCATCAACTGATTAAACTAGCATTGCATCAATGTTAACTATCCTGATTTTGATAATTGCACTAATTTACGTAAGAGGATATTCTTGTTTTTAGGAAGTATACATGGAAGTATTTAGTGATAAAGGCGACTAATATCCCCAACTCATTCTCAAAGGACTCGTTAATAATGTGCATAAATATATATATATGTATGTAAGTATATGTGTCTAGATATAAAGAGAAACATGTACATAGACAAAATGATAGAGAAAATGTAATCACTTTAAATCTGGGTAAAGTAAGTATACAAGAGCTCCTTGTACTTTTTTTTAGGTTTGAAACTGTATCAAAATATCATACCGTTTTTAAAGTTTTTAAAAACAGTAATGGAACTAGGACATATCATGAATAAACATGGAAGTGAGAAATATCCAGTAACATTTGTTAAAATATATATATATATTTATATATATATATATATATATATGTATATATGAAAAAACTCTAATAGGAACAAAGTATAAAGTGCAGAATATGATGGAAGAGAAAGATCAATAGAACATAACTGAAGTAATATAATAATCTAAAAGTTAAAGCATGAGCATTAAAGTCAGAGAAATAGATCCTGGCTCTGCTACTTACTAAATTTGACTCCTCTAAGCTTGGGTTTCTTCACCTAAAGACTTTACATATGTTGGTACTTCAAAGAGTTGAACAGTTACATAGAACATACTGAAAAAATATTAGCTATTATTCTTTTGATTAATGCATGATCTTTGAACAATGCCATGTACACAGGAAGTCTCATTAAATGTTGAATACCTGAACACAAAATATGCCAAGCTAGGAGTAATTTCTTCTGAAACAGTCATGAGTGCAGACACTTGGAGTAATCAAATAGAATCAATACTTGAGAAGGAGGCAGAAAACTGTTATTTACATTTTTTAAAATGTAGCTCATTGAAACAGAAATTTTTGTAGAAATGCAGTAAGATGTGCATGAGGCAACACACAGTATTTTTTTCCTCAAAAAAGGTTTTTAAAAATACAACCTCTAAAACAAATTTTAATTCAAACTATCTCTTTGATGAGTAAGTGTGATACTTCAAGCTGCTCAAAAAGCAGGCACTAAATAAACTCAAGATATTGTTAATGCAAATCAGCTACCTTTTATCAGCACTTAAACTCCCAAACCACAACCAGGTGTGTCTTATTCTATATCTAGGAGATAATTAACCTTTAATTTCACATCAATCATCCAAGATCCTGGAATGTTAAAAAAAAAAAAAAAAAAAAACTTCTTTAACAAAGACTTACTATGTAAACTCTATAAACCTTGGACTGACAAATAACTGTAAGTAATCTTGTATGATCCTATAAGGTTTTAAATTCTGTATTTCTGCATACCCCCTTTCCAACCCCCCAAAAATCATAAATATCTTCCAGTCTGTGATTCCTAAATATCTTCCAGTCTGTGATTAGGTACTAATATCATTCATTGAGGGAGGAAAGGAGAAAAGAAATTAGCAATTAGCATTTGTCCTTTACCCACCATATGTTAGACACCCATACATTGAAAACATCACTTATTTCACTATGGCTATCATATAGTGATATTATGAGGCATTATTATTACACCTATTTTAGAAATGGAGAAACTGAGATTTGCACAAGGCCATGAGTCTGAGCAGCAGCAAGGCTAGGATTGGAATCCACATTTGATGCAAAAGTCTACGTTCTTTTTGCTAAAACATGCAGCAGTAATCTGCCTAATGGAACACTGGGGGTTAATTGAATGGTATCAATGCTAAAACAAGCATATCTCATTGTAAATGCATGACTAGAATATCATTTAAGAACTTCTTCAGATCACCAGATGGAAGGAAAATCAAACCTAAGGAACTCTTTCAAAAACTTTCCAAGGCCTGTTACCAAGAATACTTTAACTAATCGCAACTGCACAGTGCTTAGCAGAAGCTATTTCGTTTCTTTCTCCATCAGCAAAAATTCAAACAGAATGAGAGTTTGGGCTCCAGGGACCATATCTTTCTAGCTGATGAATGCCACAGGGAAGCAAAGATGCTTCTATATAGAGGTAGCTACAGATTGTCAGCATAGTTAAGTTTGGAGACAATTAAATCTTAAAAAGAGATTGCTACAGATGAATTTATTGGCATCAACAGCTTCTCAAGTTTGCTTTACACATGTCGTGAACACAGAGTATTCAATAAATATTAGTTGTGCAATAATATTATAACAATTTTTTCCTGTGTAATTGGAACAAAGAGAAAAGAAGAGAAGAAGATGGCAAGATAGGTATGAAATAAGAAGCCAGACTGTGGGGGAAGTTTTTACTGTCAAGCACATAAGTACAGATTTACTTAATATTCTGTTTAATGGTGATTTTATGCAATTTTATAATCAATCCAATTAACCACCTAAATGAGGCCAGAACAGTATTCAGTCTACAGGGAGAAGTTACCCACAGAGACATGTGATAAGTAAGAAAATAAAATTCTATCTGTGATATGCAAAAAGACAGCATCCTTCTCATCTCTTTAAATCTGGTAGAGAGGGACTCTTATACAACTTACTATAATTTTCCAAAATAATATTTTTGGTTTTCACTTCTTTACTTTTTTCCTGTTTTGGACATATAGTTCTGAATCTTAAGACAAGACTGGATAGAACTTTCTACATAAATACCAAATCTTAGTCCTTCTTTTGGCAAATTGAACACCTAATATCAACTTAAGAAAAAAGTGTCACACATACTGCTCCAAAAAGACTGATTCAAATGGCAGTCTATAATCACTTCATTTGGAATTGGTCCAAGCCGTGACAGCTGATGGTTAATTTCAAAAAGAACACTGCTCTTCATCACCAGGGTACCAATTTATCTGAACGATCAATTTTAGACTATTAAATTATTGAAAATATAATCCTATAAAATTTATATTTTATTATAATTATGATATAACTTCCATTATATATAATTACATTATTATACATAAATAACATTAAAATTTTATAGTGTATAAATTATATTAATTATATAGTTAGTTATCATATGCATATCATTGTAGCACAGGTATAATCACATCCATTATGTTATATTAAGCTTATTATATTTTGTGCTAAGTAATAGTATATGTACTGTTTAAGTAAAATTGTTAAAACTATAGTCTAGAGCAACTGAACATGTCTTACCTTCTCTTCCCAACTTCCTCAATATCTAAAGGGTTTGCATCAGAGAAAACTGTATGTCCAAATACAGAAGTACAGATTAGAAAATATGCTACCCTATGTCTTTAAGCTATTATTAGCTTACTTTTATTTGGCTAAATAAAATATACTGCCTTTTGTTCTAAAGTGAGAGCAGAAAGCCAGCTGAGACATGGCAGGTTTTTATGGTACAAGAACCATCTAGTCTGTCTCAGTACACAAATGTGACAGGAAACTCTGTTGTTCTCTCAGACTACCTAATGTTGTGCAATAATCTTGAAACAGCTGGAAAGCCACAGCAGACCCCATAATCAAATGAGAAGACCAAACAGCCTATTCTTAGTCACAGGAAACTTCATGCTAGTAATTTCACTCACAATCTGAAAATAGTAATACTTGCTCTTGCTTTATTGAAAAATACATTTATGAGTTCCTCTTCGTATTTTCCTTCTCCTCTTCCCAGTCCCTTCCTCTTTTTGCCTTCTTTTCCATCCCTTTCCTGGACAATTCCATCTGAAGTCCATTAGGTGAAGTATAGCAAGGTCTATTCTGGTGGCAGAGGAGGCTGAGCGAAGGAGCTTTGGTGGCCCAGAGCAGGATGCTAGAACTGAAGCAAAGTGAGGAGGGTATCTACATGTGAAGGAGGCTCAGAGCAGAGTCCCCCAGAGACAAACTGAGGAAGGAGTTCTCTCAGAGACATAACCTCACGTGAGCTACTGAAACCAAAACAGACCGAAGAGGGCCAAACAGGTTAGATTATGTTAGAGCATGGAGTCAAAACCTGACCACTATGTGAAGGACATCCATGCTGTGGGGATGGGCCTGAGTGTTTTGTTCCATCTAAGCAGGGTGAGGAGCTCATCTATGCAGAGAGTTTACTACAGAGGCCTAGTTCGTGAGAGCCTGAGTTTGATGGGGGAGGAGGGTATCTATGGCAGTGGTAATAAAAGGTTGGTTGCATACAGGGAAATTGATCAAATCAGTAAATAAAATAAGTTTAATAAGAGTCTATCAGAAAATGAACTCAAAATATGGAAATGGAGAAAACTGCAATGAAATATGTTAGACTGGATTAGAACGGAAGGTATCAGCGTGATCTCACAGGATTTTGGGGGTTTTTTTGTTTTGTTTTTTTGATCTCACAGTTTTCAATAGACGCTGGTGTAAATATACAGAAAAGGGAAAAGAGTAAATTCACAGTGGAAGAATCCAGAACTTAAGCATAACCTCAATCAAGTGTTCAAAGTAAACATCATCAGTAAATGGAACAAATATAACCATGTACCACCTGATAGGATGAATGAAAAGCAGACAGCCTTGCCTCTGTGATGTTCCTATCTTCGGAGGTGTCAGTCAAAAAAAACAAATAGAGGCTGAGGAAATGTCCCAGAATCAAGGAATTAAAAGACACAACTAAAGGCAATGTGTAATTATAAACTGGATTCTTTGCTATAAAGCACATTTTACCCGGACATTTGTTAATCTCCTGATTCTGGTGGTCACACTGCAGTTATGTAGGAAAAATGTCCTTCTTCCAAGGAAATATGCTCTAAAGGACCTAAGAGGAGATGAAACAACAGGTTGACCACTTACTCTCAACTGGTTCAAGAGATAAAAAATTTTGTTCTGTACTTTCTATATTGATACTATTTCAAAGTTTTTTCAATGCCTTAAAATAAATATTAAAAATTATTTTTTTAAAAAGACTATATCTAGAATGTAGAAGACCCCTTGCCTAACTTTTCAACTTTAACAGGATATTTTTGTGTTAATAAAAATAAGTACCATTTATCAAGCCTTTACTGTAACAAGTTAAGCACTGTATATATATTACCTTGCCTACTATTCCCAAGAATTTTATGAAATAGGTACTACCATTTTATACACTTTACAGAAGAGAAAAGAGAGATTAGGATGTTTGTCCTTGTTTAGTTCATAGCTATTAGAGCCAGAATAGGAATTACATATGACTAATTCCAAAGCCTATAGTCTTCACTATTACAAATTGCCTTTTTATGTCTAGAGTAATCATTGTATTTTCTTTGTTTTGCTCTGGGTTTACACGGATTTTGTTTATTTTGTTTTTCTTTTCATCTAGAATGTTTTATGGACCATGACTCAGCAGTTCCACCTCAAAGGTTCCTTCCCCCGCTCTTTCACCAACTCATTTCTCCTTTCCTCCCCTTTATTGCCTTTGCATTTTGCATTTATCTTGTGATTCTCAGACCCATATCACTGATTTGTATGTTTTATCTCCCTACACATAAGCTTTGCAGAGTTAAAGGCCATGTCACACCATTTCTTATCCCTTACAAGCAGTGGTTGTCTAATTTTATCATGCACCAAAATCACCTGAAATCTGATTTTAAAAAACAGATTACTGAGCCACATCACCAGAGTTTCTGATCAGTAAATCTGGAATCGGCCTCAAAATGTAATTTTCTGATAAATTTCGTATGGCACCGATTTGGCTGGTGCAGGGACCACAGCTTACCCATGTCTTGCCAAAGTAGCTGTATATTTTTAGGATTTACAAAAGTATAATGTATACATTATATTCTTTGAATATTATTTACCTTTGACTATATGTCTATGCTATGCAACAACTCACTAAAGTTGTTGTAATTATTGTTAGTTGTCACTATTGCTACTAAGGTAACAATAAATGTGTTAGTCTGTCTTTCCCACCTTTCATTCATTCACTTATTTATTTCACAAGTATTTATTAGCCAGGCATCATGTACCAAGTATGGAGATACAGCAATGAATAAGTTAGATTGGTCTTTGTCCTAATAAAAACTAACAGTCTAGCAGAAAGGGGGAAAAAAAGTACAATAAACAGGTGAGGCAAAACAAATTTCTCTACGTCCTTTATTTCTTTTCTATTTTGCTTTTTGGGGAAGCCAATAATGACCCAAACATATTGAAGCTATGCTACAACAGATTAGGCAGAGAAAGATTTGTTTGTCTTGTAGAGTGTTCACTGTAAAGTACCTGAAGGATTTCTTTGTCTTGTAGAGTTTTCACTGTAAAGTACCTGATGGGTCTAAACTAATCTTCAAAGATGTACAGACCTGAAAATATGACACCGTTCCTCCAGCTCCCCAGGGGGAAATAGATGAAATCACTGAAGGAGACAGACAGTCAAAATAAAAGCAGAAAGAGGTAGGAAGACCATAAAGTAGAGACCTCTTATTCCCATCAGGGGTATACCCTGTATGAATAGATATATGGGAAAGGAAAACAAGGGTTTTGCAGCATCCCTGGGAATCCATGTACATTCATATTGTCCAGAAGTAAAATTTTCTTTCTGAACATGTTATGGACATATGTAATCATTTAATCAAGTTATCACTTACAGTGTCATGAATGTCTGGAAGAATATGGTATAATGAGAATACATGATAGAAAGTCTGTTTTAGGAAGCTTGTTTCTCAAAGGAGGGAGAACTTTCAACTGAGACCTAAGGATGCATAGGCACTTGCACCCATGGGAGTTTGTTTGGCCACAGGGAAGTGGAAGGGATGGAAAATGTGCAAAAACCTAAGGAATGAGAAAATATGTCAAAGACTTTAAAGAAATCCAGTGAAGAAAGAGAAGAGTGCTGAGAAGACGTTGGAAACACGGACAGGGACACTGCTGTAATCCATATTTGACTTTAAGGATCCTGAAAGCAGAGATCATGTCAATAAATTTTATAACATCATTGCCAGGAAAATAGTACATGCTCAATAAATGCAGAATAAAGGATACATACATGAGTAGATACATGCATGTATTAATGAATGAATGAAAAAAAATATATGTATGTATGGTACAAAAGACAAAAGCATAAAATTACATGGCATGACCTAGAAACAAAACACTAAATGGGCCAATATAATAAAGAAAAGAAATCTGAGTCTGAATCATGAGTGCCAGACCTGTGGAAGGGCTGAGAATCATCTTATTAACTCTTAATTTTACAGATGAAGAACCCAGGACTGGTGAATTAAACTGACTTCTCCAAGACCACAAAGCTAGTAATAACTAAGTCAGGACTTGAATCTCCCGATTTCCAAAAAAGCTTGCCACTACTTTCATGGCTTGTTCTGTACCTAGAGTTATAAGCCTCTAATAACAGTCACTGTGCAGGCAGATGCCAAGGACATCAGAACCTTATCCCTGAAGAATGTATAGCTAGCAGCTGCCACAATGTTTTCCAGTTGGAACTCTATGACATAGCTTTGGAGATCCAATTAAAAAAAAAAAAAATCCCTCCCTATCATCAGATGGATTCACTTAAAGTTAAAAAAAAAAAATTCAGTTACTATTCCTTTTCTATCTTTAGCTGAACAGGATTAATACAAATGGTATAGTGAAAAAAGCACAAAATAATTTTGAGAGTATTTGAGGTCAGACTGTCATGGGAAAAAATCTCTCCAAGCAGCTGTATGACTACCTATAATTCACAGGAGGTTAGTCAACAGAATTCTGAAAGGCTGACTGCACATTCTGTTCTTCCTTGGGTAGCTACTATTTGTCAGAAACTTGGATAGACTCTAATCATATATCACAAATACAAGTTTTGCCCTGAGTGACCTTCATTTAGTCTATTAATTCTAAGCTTCTTTTTCTTTGTTGCCCAAATTAACAAACAATACTATTGCCTAAACAAATGGCATAGAGTTGACTCATTTAAGCATCATATGTGTTATTAATCAAAGTACTACAATTTGGCTCTTTTTTTTCAATTCTTGCATTTCTAATGATATAAAATTCTTTATTAGACATCCTTTACTGCAGACAGAATATACCACCACTTTGTTCACTAAGGTCACCAGAAAACTACTGCTTGTCAAATACAGTGGATGTTTTTCCTATCTCATCAGATTGGATAGATTTTTCTATTGCATTTGACTCTAGCAATCACTCCTTCCTTCTTGACCTTACCACCTTGGTTGCCATGACTATTCACTGCCCTGGCTCTCTTCTGCAAGGCTTTTTTTTTTTTTTAACTGAAGTATAATTAACATACAATGTTATATTAGTTTCAGGTATATTACCTCTCAGTAATTTTACAATTCTATACATTACTCAACACTTACCGTGACAACATCCGTCACCACAATGTTACTACAGTATTATTGACAATATTTTCTATGCCGTACTTTTCATCTCCATTACTTATTTATTTTATAGCTGTAAGTTTGTACTTCTTAATTTCCTTTGTCTATTTCTTCCATTCTTCTATCCACATTCCCTCTAGCCACCACCAGCTTCTTCTCTGTATTTAAGACTCTTTTTAAGATGTGGGGTGTGTGCCGAATGTTTATGGCAGCAATGTTCACAATAGCCAAACTATGGAAAAAACCTAGGGGTCCATTAACAGATGAATGGATAAAGAAGATGTGATACATATATATCTATAGATATATAGATACACACACACACACACACACACACACACACAATGGAATACTATGCAGCCATCAAAAGAAATGAAATCTTGCCATTTGCAATGACATGGATGGAACTAGAAGGTATTATTCTGAGCGAAATAAGTCAATCAGAGAAAAACAATTATCATATGATCTCCCTGATATGAGGAGTCTGAAAGACAGTGTGAGGGGCTTGGGGGTAGGGAAGGAAAAAATGAAATAAGATGAGATCGGGAGGGAGACAAACCATAAGAAGCTCTTAATCTCACAAAGCAAACTGAGGGTTGCTGGGGTTTAAGGGGTAGGGAGACGGTGGGTGGGGAGGGTATGTGCTATGGTGAGTGCTGTGAAGTGTATAAGCCTGACAGTTCACAGACCTGTACCCCTGGGGCTAATAATACATTATATGTTAATAAGAAAAAAATTTTTTTAAAGACTGATAAAAAAAAGATGTGGGGTGTGTGTGTGAGTGTGTATGACAGAATATTATTCATCCATCAAAAAGAGTAAGATCTTGACATTTGCAGCAACACGGATGGATCTACAGAGAATTATAAGTGAAATAAGTCAGAAGGAGAAAGACAAACACCATATGATTTCACTCATATGTGGAACTGAAAAAACAATTTATCTCTTTTTTCCTAAATTTCCTGTATTGGTCAAGCAACGTGGTAGGTACAAGTTGTCAATCTCTTTTAGGAAGCATCAGAATGCCTAATTCTTGTCTGTATTCCTTCCTGAGGGATTACCTACACATAAGCTACCTCAGCCAGCCTGGTGAGTACCGAGTACCTAACCCAAGATTGGTCAATTGCTAGACTAGCCAAAGGCTATGAAATGGGCTGGCATAAGAACTCTGCATTACAAAGGTGGTGACAGTCTACATCAGTCAGATTTTTTCACTTAAGAAGTTAAAAAGAAAAAAAAAAGCAGGAAAAGTCAGTTATAATAACAGTAGGGGGAAAAGAAGCCAAAACAGAGAATTTCACTTAGCATAGCTGTAAAGACTAGAGTTGGGAGTATAGTCTCTGAGGGTACAGCAAGATAAACTAGTTATTAATAATAACAACAAAACAACAGTAACTAACAAAACTAGTAATAACAATAACAAAGCAATAATAAAGGTTTATATTTATTGAACTCTCATTATGATCCAGACACACCAAGAAATTTACAAGCATTATTCTACCTCTGCCTTACAGAGGTAAGGTGGGGAGAAGGGGCAGAGGGAGAGAATCTTCAAGCAGACAGCCCACTGAGCGCAGACCCTGATGTATGTGCAGCTCAATTCAACTTCCTATTAGGAAGTTTCTCTTACTCCCTTTATTTCACAGAAGAGAAAAATGAGGCTGAGAGAAATTAAGGAAATATAAGAGGTCACTTCCTCATAAGGATTCTAACCCAGATTTGTTTGATTATGGAATCCCTGCTCTTAACTACTATCCTGAGTTAGAGCTTGTTTTACATCTGAAATGACAGTTCAGGCTTTGTACAATGTTTGACATCTTGCCTTCTTTACTTGCACTGTAATTGGTACAGCAAACTCTCATTACTTAAGGAAAATGGAACACAGGAAAGGTGAA
Source organism: Mustela nigripes (assembly GCF_022355385.1). Lineage (NCBI taxonomy): Eukaryota > Metazoa > Chordata > Mammalia > Carnivora > Mustelidae > Mustela > Mustela nigripes. The sequence continues at coordinate 60,277,073 of NC_081557.1, forward strand.
ACTCTGGACCTAAAAAGTATGCTCAGGATTGATTTTTAGAGTACCAAGGCCTAGAGTTATGTTTTCCAACCTTATAATTGTTAACCATTTAGATTTATCTTAATCACATCTCTGGAATCTTACACAACAGTTTCATCATTGTTCTTTATTAATGATCACCATGGGAATGGTGATAATGGTAGAGAAAGGAAAGAAAAATATTAGACTTTGGAGATATATATATATATATATATATATATATATATAGCTTTGTCTATGCAATTCAACAAACATTTAAGTGCTATCGATATGCATGCAAATCCATACATGCCCATGTGTATTTCTCCATCTAGTTACCTACTTAGTCCATAAAACCCAGGTTGATACAAAAATCACAGTGCAGCATAACTATATGTTATATTCATGTCTCTCAATCTCTGTAACTTCTTATCACACACTGCAATGTATCAGAATTGACATAAAAAGCAGAAATTGTGTATTTATCTATGCAGCACAAGGTCATGGAAAGATTGAGAGATTTGAGCTCTACTCCCAACTGCCATTGCCTAGCCACCTAGCCTTATGAAGATCATATTATCTGACTCATTTCCTCACCTATAAAATTGGATGATTGAACAAGACTAAACCCAAGAAATATTTTGTAAAAGATTTATTTATTTTAGAGAGAGAGAGAGTGCATGGTGGGGAGAAGGGGCAGAGGGAGAGAATCTTCAAGCAGACAGCCCACTGAGCGCAGAGCCCGATGTGCAGCTCAATTCAATGACCCATGAGATCATGACCTGAGATCAAACCAGGAGTCAGACAGACACTCAACCTACAACCCAGGCACCTCCACAAGAAACATTTAAATATGCAGTTCTGCTATTTAGTCATTTACTTTGGTAACAAAAGGGCAAAATTAATTGCCTCTACTCTACCAGACAAAGGCAGGTATACCCTCCAAATATCCACCAGTTAGTTTCTAGAACTTAATAAAATGGCATACAAACAAGTGTACTATGGTTTTCAAAAATAATTTTTTGTGAAGTTTTGTCAAACAAAATCTAGGAAGGAAGGAAAGAACTCTGTTTTAGAGAGGGTGGAGGGAGCCCATTCATCAGATCCATCAGCTCCTGCATGGGTCAGATTTCTGGAACCCTATGTTTCCAGTAAACATCGTTTTAAAACTATGGCAAGCAACAGAGCAGAGCCCAATTAGTCAAGTCAAATACTATTGTACATCCACTATGTGTAGAGCAATATACAGGTGTAGACAAGTAGAAGACACTCTTTGCTCTCAAGTTGTGCAGTCTCCATGAAGAGATTAGACATAAATTTGGAAATTAATTTTAAGAAAACCACGAAGAAAAAAAGATCTGGGCAAACAAGGTAAATCTAGGTTCTGAGTAAAGAGACAGTAGAGAATATGATTCAGGGTCCAAGAATGTTATTTTTAAAAACTCAGTATATAAAAAAAGATTTATTATAAAACACCTACTGAGCAAAACAGATAAGAACAGAAAGCAGTCAATGAATTTGGCACCACGGAGGGCATGGCAGATCTTAACAAGAGCAGCATCAGTGAAATGTTGAAAATGAAAATGATTTGTTTATGTCCCCATAGCACTTACCAATATGTAGCATTTTATTTTCTATATGTATTTATTTATTGTCTGTCTTCTCCCTATTAGAATGTAAGCTCTATAAAGGCAAGGAACTTGAAAGTCACCTTCATTTCTGAATTCCCAAGGTCTACCTAGTCCCTGGAATTTGAGATTCTTGGTAAATATTTGTTGAATGGTTGAATGACCACATATTACGCTAGGCATCAGGAGATGAAGTAGGAATTATAAAACGAGTATCGTGCCTTCTCTGTCTTTGAGAATTTACAACCTAATAAGAGACATATATACACTAGCCCACAAACAACTATATCATTGTTTTTCAAACTCGAATAAAATGTGCATCCATCTTACAAGAAAAAAGAATGTAAGTATAAAACACTATCATGTTGGCAAAACATTCTATTACAGAATCATTTAAGAAGGTACAAACATAAAACTAGGTATAAACAACTTACGCTCCAATACAGCCAAAAACTAAAATGTAAAAATTGAATAAAATCAAAACTACAAAATTAATAAACTTCAAATTAACACTAATTTAATGTGATGAATGATAATGTTTTGTTGAAACTAAGCTGCTACTTCCAACATAAAGGATGCTGACTAATACAGTACAAATTCTTTTGTGTTAACACTGTCTTGATAATGTCTCTTGGCCCTAACATGTTACACAGCAGTGATTATGGATCAAGTCCACCTTTGTTCTCCTTATAATGTGTTGTGACATTTAAAGAGTACCACTTGTCTGCAGCAAAACTGTAAACATAAGCCCAAATCCTAGCCTTCCAGGAAATCATGCAGCAGGGCTCAGTTATAAAGTGGTTATCCAAGAGAATCCCAATTAGGCTTTAAATTTGTTTCTTTTATACTAATATTGAAATAGAAACTCAAAAATGTTTTAAATGTCATAGAAAATTTGCAGGACTTAGTATAAATTTAAGTCCCCCTCTACCCATGGTCCTAGTTCCTCCATTTTCATAACGTTCCTAAATCACAAGTAAAGAATAGAAAGGTGGAAGAAGATACACATTACAATCAGACAAACTTGTATTTGAGTTCTAACTCTGCCATAAATTAGTTGTATGACTTTGGACAAGTTGCTTAACTCCTATGAGATTTCATTTCCTTGCATAAAAAAGGGAAATTACCCCTATTTCATAAGATTCTTGTAAGAATAAATTAAATTATACATAGAGTAGTGCTGGGTACATTAAATATAGGTTTACTGCCTCATCTCCTGGTTCCATCCTCTTCCATAGGTCTCTCCTATGCCATCACCACTCATGGTAAATTTATTCCACAAATATTTGTTGAGCACTTTCCAGGTACCTGTTAGTGCTCTATGGACTATGAACATCGCAAAGAACAAGGCCCCTGCTTTCATGGAGCTTACATTCTATGAAATGCCTGCCCCAAATGAGAGCAATAAGATAATCATTTGAGATTGTTATTAATGAAATACAGCTAGTCTCAGGCTCTGGGCTTTGAGATAAACTAAAAAAATTTCTGGATTTAGTTGTTTGCTGCCAAGTCAATGAGCCTGAACAAGGCTTCTAACCCCTAGGAACTATAAGTGGAAACTTGACCACATGCAGGCCAGTAGTTGATCCTTTTTTTAATGTAGCACTACCTTCAACCCGAAGTCCTAAAGCTTCCCTGTTACCTGCTTAAGAGTCATTAATTTAGCAATTCATGAAAATAAATTCAAGAAGAAATGCAGACTTCAGGGGACAATGGGAGTGATAAAAAAAAAAAGTACTATAAGAAATTAGCAAAAAGGAAACTGAATAAGCCACTGCAACTTAAGGTAAGTTGACCATCCATATAATAAAAGATGCTGGCCTCTGGAAGATGCTGGCCTCTGGAGCACAAATCATATGCTCCACATACATTAATGAAACAAATGAATAAATACCTATGACTGTGATCTGTCAGAATAACCATGTCCCCCACAATGGAACAGAATAAAACCAAAGGAGAGACAAAAAGTACATACATTAGAAATCTAAGAACCTGAAGAAAGACTTGAGACAAGTAATAAAAGAAAGATTCTTATAGAGCTATAGAAAAAAGAATAACAAGTTTTGACAGACTGTAGAGGGGGGTGAAAAAAAGAGAAAGAATCAAATTTTCTGCCCAGATTCTAAGGATGTGGAAAAAATCCTCTTTTTCTAGCATTTTTTAGCAGCCTTTGGCTAGCTGACAGCAGAGATGGGCCAAATTCATGATGAGGTCATTTTTCTATAAACTATGATGATCTCTCTACTCAATTTCACAGAAATGTTGAATCACCCCACAGCATAAAACAATTTCTAAAGTCAATGGGGGAAGAGGTGCTTTCTGAATCTATGACAGCACTATCCAATTTCAAAACTGTGAAAATAGATTTTCTACTAAAGACATTAGTTCAATCCCTTATCCATGTACTAGCTAGTCTGGTCCCTTTATTGAAGCAGTTTTATTTGTGTTTAATTGAATAATAAAACCAGTGACATTTTAGGCTTATGTTTTTGGTAGTGACATGTGCTCACATTAAAATAAAAGAGGAACAGAAAGCAACAAAACTTTTTGGAAACCTAGATTCTAGTAAACAAACAATCCAAAAAATTAAAGGGAAAGAACAGAATACTTTGTTTGAAAACTCACTGGCTTATACAGTATGCTGGATATCCTGCTTATCTCCCAACATCCATTTCCTACCTTTCTCTCCCTTGCTCTGCACCCCGGGATGCTGACTTCTGTGGAATAGGTCATTAAGATTCCTGGTCTGTCGCCTTTTGGTTGAGATCAGCTCATGTGAGGCTCCGGCAGAAGACCAGAGAATGGGAGGAGAGAAAGGTCAGGGTATTTATTCCACCAGCTCCCTCCCTGCCAGGGCAAGGTTTTGGCAAAGGCCATAGCACCTATTAGGAACACCTCTCCTCTAGCTGAAACTCTTTCTGAATCCTAATAAAATTTTGTCTCTCAGGCCTAAGGGTAGTAATGGCTTCCATGCCTATATCCGTAAATAATCCTTCCAAAAAGTTATCTTCAATCCAACCTTTTAGAAGCACCATTTATTTCCTGCCAGACTCTAATATACAAAATTACTTAACTTTGCTATATAACTACTATTGCTATTGCTGCTACTGCTCCTATTACTACTGAGAATAATAGCTAGCATTTATTCAATGCTTTTTATATATGGATTCTATGCTGACTACTCCACGTGAACCATTCTATCATTTAGTCCCCACATAAAAAATACTACTGTAATTATTATTAATACTCCTTTGATAGATTACATTAGTGTTCAGATTTATTTACTCCATCCTCTTCACATCCACAGGACAAATATACTTACTGCATTGATGTTTGGCTTAATCCTGTGATTCTCTTTGGTCTCTAGATAGGAAGGATGTAATGGTAAGACAATTCTGAGTCCAAATCTTAAGAGGTTCCAACTCTCTATACCTCTGTCATCATCATGAGGCTGGCGTGCCCAGCCTCTTGGTCCCAGGAAGAGATTTAGAGACACGTGTGCCAGAGCCATTCCAGTCAAATACAACCCTGATCAATCCACCCCAGAGAGCTTTAACATGAGCCCAGCAAAGACCTCCTAGCCAATCTAAGCCTAGATCACACAATCTTAAGATCCATGAGAATCCATGAATCCCACAGACCCCAAGATCCATGAGAAAAAAAGGTGGTTATTTTAAACCACTGATTTTTTGGATGGCTTGTTAGGCAGCAATTTTCTAGCCATAGAAAACTGATATAATCTCAATTGCATATATAGATGACCATCGGCTCCAAATGAGGTTTTCTATTCAGAAAATTTAGTACAAAGTCAATAAAAGTCAACCACTAGTAAAACCAAGTTATAAACCATTAGAATATCAATTTGCAGTAAAAATCCAAAATAAGATTCCCAATTGTCATTTAGATGAAATATGAATTCATTACCATAATCTACAAGGCTCTTCGTAACCTGACCCCTGCTTATGGTTTATGCTCCCAAATGACATTCTCTCTGCTCCTGCCCATCACTAGAGCTGCATAAAATAATTTGCAGCTAGCTAGGCGTGCTCTACAGGCTATCACTTCTATTTCTTTACACATACTGTTCCCTCTCCCTGAAATGTATTTCCACCTCTTACACACTAAAACACTTCCAGCTTCACTTTACCCTAATTCTTGCAGGCTAAGTCTGGTGCTCTTCGTTTGCCTATATTTATCTCTCTCATACCTATTGTAGTACCATATTTTAACTGAGCTATCTGAGGGCCAATAAACTGCTTTCCCTTTATCACCATATTTCCATGATATGCTACCTAGTACATAGTAGGCTTTGAAATGTTCAATTATAGAAAGCTATACACTATCCAGTTGCACTGGGCAAAATAATGCTTCGGTGACTAACAGAAAAGGGGTTGGGAGTATTATCATCAGTCTTAATTTGGCACTATCTAGAAGGAAAGGCACTTTGATTCCTGATTCTTGATATAAATATTCCTACAGTAGAAAAAGGCAATCAGGCTGCCTTAGCTTCATGTAAATATTTCTCAAAAATATCTAATCCTCTTTTGACTAATTCTTTGCTAACCAAACAACCTTGCACTAAGTCGGTTTCTTGAGTCTAAGTAATAACCAGGTGAGAGCTGGAGTGACCAATAATAATAATAATAATAATGATGAAAACAATCAATGTCTTATTGTGGAGCCAACCAAACTTTATAAAAATGGGTTAGCATGAGTCTGTTTCCAGAAGTTAATATCTTTTGAATGAACTAAAAATTTATTGTAGGATTTGCAAAACAAGGACCATTCCTGATCTATAAAAAGTCCACCAAGGAACTATCCCTTCACCTGAGGAAACCTAGCTTAAACCAACCAGCAGATGTCTTTGGATACCTCTTTCCCTATAGTACTATACAGTGGCAGCAAGTGCTAAGGGGAGGCAGGGGAGGGGGGTAGGATAAGGGGAACTAGAAAAATCAGACTGGTGGAATAGCAAACCCAGATGCTGTCCTCCCTGTTGCTAATGGTAACAGGATTAGACTAGATGGGAACTGTAATTAGGCTCTTGGCTTTTATATCTGACATGTTTACAGCCATCGTGCTATTCTGGGGCTCTTACATAACATTTATATCTGATGCTATAATAGGCATTTTTGTGATTCTACTTTCTTCCTCTTCCATCTAAGTAGCTCCAACATATAAGCATCCCTTTCCTCTTCCAAGTCTGGACCTGAAATGTCCCATTCATATATGTATGTTCTGTAAATATTGGCTTTGTTATCATAACTTAACAAACACCATTGCTTTCTCTTAATTCTATGCTGCTTATTTATTTGGTTAATTTTTCTATTCATATATATCAGAGGTCAGCAAACTACAGCCCATAGACCAAATCTATCCCATATCCTGTTTTCACATGGCATACAAACTAAGAATGATTTTTACATTCCTAAAACATTGTAAAAATACAAAAAAAAAAAGAAGAATATGAAATCCCTACATACCCTATATTTACTATCAAGCCCATTACAGAAAATGATTGCTGACCTTTGCTCCATATCAATGTAGCCCATTGTAGTTTGTAAGAAATGATAATTTGTCTATCATTTGATAATGATGCTGAAGATGAGGATTAATATTCATAGTATGTTCACCATGAGCCAGGAACCATGCTAAGCATTTTATATAGATTATCTCAGTTAATCTTCACAAATACCTCTTGAATTCAATGCCATTACAGCCTTCTTTACAGAAGTGGAAATTTTAAGTATCTTGCCCATAGTCACACTTCTAGTAAGTCCTGAGGCCTGAATTTAAATCCACACAGTCCACTTAAAGAGTCCATATTATAATACTTCCCCAAATCAACAGAATCATAGCATCTCAAACTATCAAACCCTTCAAAATAACCTAACAAAGGATTATCTGGTCTCCAGTTACCCACATGAGATGATGTCTTCAATCATGGGACAGCTCCAAATTTAGAGATCTTCCACATTTTAAAATGAAACCTCAAGATAACTCTCATCCCTCAGTCTTATCTGTTTCCTCTGGACCACACAAACTAAATTTACAACCTTTATTACATCCCCTTCAAATAATTCAACATGGCTCATAGTTTCCCAAGGCTTTATTTTATCCTACATACCTTTCAAGAACTCTTCAAGCACTCGTCACCATTTTTCATTTAACAGAATTTCAAGGCTTTCTCACCACCCTAGTCACAATCCTTGGTTATTGCTATAGCATAGTGTATAATGAGGGATACCAAGAATTGTAAGATATCAAGTATCTCTATTGTTTTCTAGATACATGGACTAATCCATACTCACTAAATACCATTCTGTTTCATGACCCTGGCCTTTGCTTATTCTATTTTTTCTAGGAGAAATATACTTTTCCTTTTTTTTTTTTTTTTAGATTTTATTCATTTATTGATGGAGAGAGATCACAAGTAGGCAAAGAGAGAAGAGGAAGCAGGCTCCCTGCTGAGCAGAGAGCCCAATACGGGGCTCGATCCCAGGACTCTGAGATCACGACCTGAGCCAAAGGCAGAGAGAGGCTCAACCCACTGAGCCACCCAGACACCCTTCTTTCCTTTTTTATTATGGGCCAAACTCCTAAGCATCTTTCAAAACTCAATTGTCTCTGTATTTTTACTACCTTCTATTCATTCCTCTATAACAAAATGTGCCATACAACTTTGTACTGCTATCTGCCTCACATACAAAATTAGGACTTCTTAATAGAAAAGACTGTGCCTTATTCATTTTTATATGAATGAGAATATGAATCAAGAATGGGTAATACCATAAACTTTCAGTCATAAAATAAATAAGGTCTAAGGGTCTAATGTATAACATGGTGACTATGACTGATAACACTGCATTGCATAACTGAAATCTGATAAGACAGTAGAACTTAAATAGTGATGAACATGTTCATTAATTTTATATGTGAAATCCTTTCAAGATATATACATATATCAAATTGTCACATTGTACACTTTAAAAATATAATTTTATTGTCAGTTACACCTCAACAAAGAAAAAAAGAAAATGGATAATGCATTATCTTGTGATTACACCATCTAGAGCTAGTCCATATTATTTAGACAACTAAAGTCAAACCTATATAAGGAAACTCTAAAAATGAGATTTTTTGGCTTTGTAAAACCTGTAATTATAATTTATAAATTTATCATATGTAGCATTCTTTGAGGTGATATAAATACTACATTTAATACTGGTCATTGTTTTTTAAGATTGATTGATTTAAGAGAGAGAGAGAGACAGAGGGTTCATGAGGGAGGAGGGGGAAAAGGGGAGAGAGAGAGAAGCCCAACCAGACTCCCCACTAAGTGCAGAGCTGATCTCACAACGCTGAGATCCTGACCTAAGTTGAAATCAAGAATCAGACACTTAATAGACTGAGCTACCCAGGCTCAATTTTTTACTGAGATATAATTTCTCAAGCTGACAGCACGAGAAAATTTCCAAATTCCTAAGACCCCATATCCTAAAGCTGCAGTCTGGCTCTGGAAACAAAATTCTGACCAAGAAAAATCCAAAAGGATTTGCCTCTATCCACTTTTTTTCTTAAGATTTTATTTATTTAGGGGCACCTGGACGGCTCAGTGGATTAAGCCTCTGTGTTTGGCTCAGGTCATGATCTCCGGGTCCTGGGATGGAGCCTGCCATTGGGCTCTCTGCTCAGCAGGGAGCCTGCTTCCCACTCTCTCTCTGCCTGCCTCTCTGCCTACTTGTGATCTCTCTGTCAAAAAAAAAAAAAAAAAAAAAAAAAAAACTTAAAAAAAGATTTTATTTATTTATTTGTCAGAGAGAGAAGAGAGCATGTACACACGCTACCGAGCACACAAGCAGGGGGACCAGTAGGCAATGGGAGAAGGAGACTCCCTGCTGAGCAAAGAGTTCAAAGCAGACACAATCCCAGGACCCCAGGATCATGACCTAAGATGAAAGCAGACACTTAACTGACTGAGCCACCCAGCCATCCCCTCTATCCATTTTTTAAAAGTATGTTTTCACTCACTTAGGAGCCTGAAAATCAAATATTTTAGAGTCAAAAAGAAAAAAAAATCACTCAAGACCCATGAACACTGTAAAAATTATTTTCTGTCTATGCAGCCTGATACTCACCTCATTTTGTTTTCTATAGAAGAGGCAGCTTTTATCATTAAGTTGATGGATGTGACTTGGAAAGAATAACATTAGAAAAATGTTGAGAAATGATTCATCTTTAAAAATATCCTCACATCTTTTAAGATCTCATGTTCCACCAACAGAGCTAGCCGAGCTACCCTCAAATCCTTTAGGATCAAAACACTATTTAGGAACTATGTCAGAGATTACTAGTCATCACCAAAAAGCTTTTGGAAACACAGCCAGGCTGTAATTTCTAGCTTCCCTTTCATTTAGATGTGGTCATATAACCCACTTCTGGCTTGTAGAATGAGGGCAAAAATAATGTATGTCACATCTAGGCCTGGCCAATAAAAACTATTCACAGGTAATGCCCTTCTTCATGTACCTTTTTTGCTATAAACAATCCAACAGATGACCTTGAGGACCTTCCCTCAACTGTTTGTTGAAGATGGCAAAAAGCAGAACTACAAAATAAAAGCAGCCTAAGTTCTCATCATCACTAAAGGGAAAACCCACAGTCTATGCACATTAACATTAGACTTTGATGTATATAAGAAATAATTATTGCATAAAGCCCTTGACCTTTCTGCTATAGCAGCTGGTATTAACTAATATAAGGGCAGATCAACTTATACAATTTCCTAGCAAACAAAAAGAACTACTTATTTCTTCATGGACATTTAAATATAATGAGGGATTAAAATAAATGTAGTCTATATTAAATAGTCAGGGTGTTTACATTGTCTTCCAAGCAAGTATCCCAACAGGGATGCTGCATTGAGATAAGTATAAAGTAATCTTTACAAACGCCATTAAATAGCTAATATTGAAATGTAAATAACTCTACTGACCCCTCATTGCAAACTACAGCATCACTGAAGCTAAAAGAATTTAATTCTTGGCTGTTGTTGTTGTTGTTATAGGTGTGCTATTATGTCTTTTTAAACAATGTTTAACAGCTGAAAATCTTGAACAATAACTATGATCCTACTGAGTTAATATCTTTTTCAGAATATATGACCTCAATTGCAAAACTCATTGGGTCTCTTCAAAGTAATTTAAAAATCAATCTGATCTATAATAAGAAGTCAACAGTATTCCTGAAAAACTTAAATAACGCAATCAACTCTCTCTGGGTTAGAATTTAAACAGCAAAAGCTGTATATGAGGAGGAGCTTTGAAATGACCCAAAGGGGAAAAAAATAAAGAAAAACGAGGTTGCTTCTAGTATTTGCTGGCTTGATATTATTGTCATTCCTTCATTCAAGAAACATTTATTGAGAACATACAATGTGTTAGGTGTGACAGGCACTATGAGGGCTATAAAATTGGTTCCCAATTTTTCTAGGATTGTATACAAAATAAAAATACAAAGCAATTAGCTGTTTTTCTTTCAGTGTTCTGAAGTCTAAAATATTTCTCATTACATGTCAGAAAAATAAAGCAATCTCCAAGTTCATTGTCAATAAAGGGTCTTTTTGAAATATAAATAAATTGTGGACAGGATTAAATGTTATATGAAGGAGAAAATAGTAACTCAGCTACGGAGAGATTCAACAGTAGAAGGCATTAGATTTTATACATATAAATGTTTTATATATTTCATTAATATGTATTATATATAAATGCTTTATATAACGTAGATATAGATCTTACTTTTGTCAAATTTCAAATGATGGTATGTCTTAACTCAGATCCCCTAGAAAACAAAGCTTGAGAAAAATTGAAGTGCTCATACTTTCTTTTAGAAGACAGAAGCTATAGGAGAAGAAAATTCTTTTCTCTATCATTCTAGATTCTTTCAGCTGGTCTATTAATTATATATGCTAAACAATACAGTGCAATGTATAATTATACTAGCTTCATAAAAAGCCATAAAGAGCTCCAGCAGGTGTCTCAGCACTTCCTTGTTTGGAAGCTTTGCAAGGAGAAACTGTACCTGGAACACTTCATGAAGGGAGAAAAAGAAAACCACAGTGCCTTCTTTGTACTGTATCCCCACCTAGCTCCCATGTGGAACTAATTCCCCCATACTTTGGTCTCCAGTGGTGACCTCAGAAGCCATATCCCAAACCCCCTGTGTGTCATTTCATCTAGGTCTGGGAAGTGAGAGGTGACTCAGGGTGCTTGGGATTGGTACATGAGGCTTACAGATATGCAGGTCTGGGGCTACTGTTGTTGTGAGGATTTGAGGCATATATAAAGTGTATGGCTAAAACATGCAAAATATAAGACTTCCAATCTGGAAAAGACAGGGGAGTGAGAGTAACTTATCACTGGCAACAAAACAAGTCTCTGGTAGCGCTGTCACTGAGCTACCTACACCTTTCAAAGTGCTTTCCTTACTCCAAAAGTACTCCACAACAGTATCATTTTTCTTGTTTTTATTTACTTATTTAATTCCGTGTTATATTACTTCCAGGTAAACAATATAGTAATGCAACACTTCTGTATATCATACTGTGCTCATCACAGCCGTACTCCTTAATCACCATCACCTATTTCACTCATCCCCCTCCACACCTCCCCTCTGGTAATCATCAGTTTGTTCTATATAATTATGAGTCTGTTTCTTGATTTATCTGTCTTATTTTTTCCTTTGTTTCTTTGATTTGTTTCTTAAAGTCCACATATAAATGAAATCATATGTTATTTATCTTTATTTTGTAGAGCATTATACCTTCCAGCCCCAATCATGTCATCCAAATACTAAGATTTCATTTTTACTTTATGGCTGAATAATATTCCATTGTATATATATGTGTGTGTGTGTGTGTGTGTGTGTGTCTGTGAATGTGTGTGTCTGTGTGTGTGTGATAGATATCACATCTTCTTTATCCATTCATTTAACAGTGGAAAACTGGGCTGCTTTTATACCTTGGCTATTGTAAACATAGGGGTGCATGTACCCCTCTGAATTAGTGTTCTGTATTCTTAGGAATATTTGGAATATTCCTAGCCCAGGAATATGTTTCCTAGACCATAAAGTAGTTTTCTTTTTAGCCTTTTTAAGGAAACTCCATACTATTTTCCACAGTGACTGTTTTTACACTCCCACCAACACTGAACATGTGTTCCTTTTTCTCTGCACCTTCACCAACACCTGTTGTTTCTTTTGTTGATTTTCACCATTCTGACAGGGGTAGTTTGTATTTTTTAGTTTGTATTACTGTAGATTTGTTTTTTGGTTTTTTTTGTTTGTTTGTTTGTTTTTAAGTAGACTCCACATCCAGCATGGAGCACAACCTGGAACTCAAACTCAGGATCCTGACAATGAAACCTGAACTTAGATCAACGGACCAAGCCACCCAGGTGCTCCTGACTCTAGTTTTGATTTGCATTTCCCTATGATAAGTGATGTTGAGCATCTTTTCATGTGTCTGTTGACCATCTGTATGACTTCTCTGGAGAAATGTCTGTTCATGGTTTCTGCTCATTAAAAGGTTTTTTTTTTTTTTTTTTTTAAGATTTATTTATTTAGCTGACAGAGAGAGACCATGAGGAGGGGGAAGGATAGAGCAAGAAAGAGAGGATCTCTGCTGAGCATGAACCACCGCTCTCCCCCTGAGCTCAGGGTTCAATCTCATCACCTGAGACCATGACCAGAGCTGAAACCAAGAATCAGACATTCAACCAACTAAGCCACCAAGGCACCCCAGCCCATTTTTTAACTGGATTTTTTGGTTTTGGGGCATTGAGTTGTAAAAGTTCTTCATATATTTTGGATACTAACCCTTTATTGGATATGTCTTTTGCAAATTTCTTCTCTCATTCTGTAGGTTACCTTTTAGTTTTGTTGATTGCTTCCTTCACTGTGAATATTTTTATTTTGATGTAATACCAATAATTTATTTTTGCTTCTTTTTCCCTTACCTCAGGAAACATATCTAGAAAGAAGTTGCTAGGCTGGTGTCAGAGGTTACTGCCTATATTCTCTTCCAGTATTTCTATGGTTTCAGGTCTCACATATAAGTCTTCAATCCATTTTGATTTTGTTTTTGTATATGATATAAGAAGTGGTCCAGTTTCATTCTTTAGCATGTTGCAATTCAGTTTTCCCAACATCATTGGTTGAAGAGACTGTCTATTTCCCACTGGATATTCTTTCTTGCTTTGTTGAATATTAATTGGCCAGATATTTGTGGGTTCATTTCTGGATTTTCTACTCTATTCCATTGATCTATATATCTATTCCTATGCTGATACCATACTGTTTTGAGCACTACAGCTTTGTAATAAAACTTGAAGTCCAGAATTGTGATGCCTCCAGCTGTGCTTTTCTTTTTCAAGGATGTTTTGGCTATTTGGGGCCTTTTGTGGTTCCATACAAATTTTTGGATTCTTTCTTCTAGATCTGTGAAAAATGCTTTTGGTATTTTCATAAGGAATGTGTTAAATGCATACATTGTTTTGGATAGCATAGATATTTTCACAATATTTATTCCTCCAATAGAGGAGAATGGGATGTCTTTCCATTTCTTTATATAGTCTTCAGTTTCTTTCAGCAGTGTTTTATAGTTTTCAGAGTACAGGTCTTTTGGTTTTTTGGTTAAGTTTATTCCTAGGTATCTTATTGTTTTGGGTGCAATTGTAAATGGGATTGATTTTTTATTTTCTCTTTCTGCTGCTTCATTATTGGTGTATAGAAATGCAACAGATTTCTGTACATCGATTTTGTGTCTTGTGGCTTTACTGAATTCATGTATCAGTTCTAGTAATTATTTGGGGGAGTCTTTTGGGTTTTCTACATATAATATCATGGCATTTGCAAATAGTTAAAATTTTGACTTCTTCCTTGGATGAAGTATGTATTTTATTTCTTTGTGTTGTCTGATTGCTGTAGCTAGGATTTCCATTACTATGTTAAGTAACAGTGGTGAGAGTGAACATCTCTGTCCTGTTCCTGATCATAGAGGGAAGGCTCTCAGTTCTCCCCACTAAGGATGATATTAGCTGTGTATTTTTTGTATGTGGCCTTTATTGTGTTGGGGTCTATTACCTCTAAATCTACCTTGTTGAGGGTTTTTCTCATGAATAGATGTTGTACTTTGTCAAATTTTCTGCATCTCTTGAAATGTCCATATGATTCTTATCCTTTTTTATTAATGTGGTTGATTGATTAGCAAATATTGAATCACGCTTACAACACAGGAAGAAATAAATTCCACCTGATCATAATTAAAGATTCTTTTAATGTACTGTTGGTTTTGTTTGCTAGTATTTTATTGAGAATTTCTGCATATATGTTCATCAGGAATATTGGCCTGTAGTTCTCTTTATTAGTGGAGTCTTTATATGGCTTTGGTATCATGGAAATGCTGCCCTCATAGAATGAGTTTGGAAATTTTCCTTCTTCTATTTTTTGGAATAGTTTGAGAAGAATAGGTATTAATTTTACTTTAAATTGGTAGAATTTCCCTGTGAAGCCATCTAGCCCAGGACTTCTGTTAGTTGGCAATTTTTTTTTTTAAATTTCTGAATCAATTTCTTTTCTGGTTATTGGTCTGTTCAAGTTTTCTATTTCTTCTTGTTTCAGTTGATACTTCACATGTGTCTAGGGATTTATCAATTTTTTTCTGGTTGGCCAAAGTGTTAGCATATAGTCTTTCATAATATACTCATAATTGTTTGTATTTCTGTGGTGTTGGTTGTTATTTCTCTGCTCTCGTTACTGATTTTATTTATTTGGGTCCTTTCTTATTTCTTTTTTATAAGTTTAGCTATAATTTTATCAATTTTATAAATTTTTTCAAAGAACCAGATCCTCATTTCATTGATCTGTTCTATTGGCTTTTTTTGTTTTTGTTTTTTGTTTTTTGTTTTGTTTTGTTTTTAGTTTCTATATCATTTATTTCTGTTCTAATCTTTATTATAGTCTTCCTTCTCCTAGCTTTAGGCTTTGTTCATTGTTCTTTTTCTGGTTCCTTTAGGTGTAAGATCAGGTTGTTTATTTGAGATTTTTCTGGCTTCTTGATGTAGACCTGTATTGCAATAAGTTGACTTCTTGGAATCATTTTTGCTTCATCCCAAAGATTTAGGACCATTGACCATTCATTTTCAGTCCTTTCCATGTACTGTTTTTTATTTCTCCTTAGATTTTCTGGTTGACCCATTCATTCTTTAGTAGCATGTTGTGTAACCTCCACATAGTTGTGGTCTTTCCAGATTTTTTTTGTGGTTGACTTCAAATTTCAAAGCATTATGAGCAGAAAAGATGTGTGGTACGACCTCAATCTTTTTTTATTTGCTGAGTCCTGATTTGTGACCTAATATGTGATCTATTCTGAAGAATATTCCATGCGCACTTTAAAAGAATGTATATTCTGCTGTCTTAAGATGGAATATTCTGAATATATCTGTTAAGTCCTTCTGGTCCAGTGTGTCATTCAAAGGTATTGTTTCCTCATTGATTTTTCTATTTAGATGATCTATTCATTGATGTTACTGGACGTTAAAGTCCCCTAATATTATTGTATTATTTTCAGTGAGTCTTTATGTTTGTTATTAATTTTTTATATACTTGGGTGCTCCCATGTTGGGTGCATAAATATTTATAATTGTTTTATCTTCTTGTAGGATTGTCCCCTTTATTATGATATAGTGACCCTCTTCACTTCTTGCTACAGTCTTCATTTATAAAGTCCATTTTGTCTTAAGTACTGCTACTCCATCTTTATTTTGACATCCATTTGCATGATAAAATTTCTCCAAGCCTTCACTTTCAATCACCAGGTATCTTTAAGTCTAAAATGAGTCTCCTATAGATAGCATATAGATGGGTCCTGTTTTTTCATCCATTCTGACACCCCATGTCTTTTGATTGGAGCACTTAGTCTATTTACAGTCAGAGTAATTATTGATAGATATGTATTTATTGGCATTTAATTATTTGATTTATGGTTGTTTCTGAAGATTTTCTCTCATCCTTCCTTACTTTTATTTCTTTCATG
This sequence comes from Mustela nigripes, assembly GCF_022355385.1. Classification (NCBI taxonomy): domain Eukaryota; kingdom Metazoa; phylum Chordata; class Mammalia; order Carnivora; family Mustelidae; genus Mustela; species Mustela nigripes. The sequence continues at coordinate 60,293,792 of NC_081557.1, forward strand.
TTTTGCTGATCTTTCTTACTGATGTATTTGGAGATCCTACTCTGTACTCTATGCAGAGTTATTGGTGTTTTTTGATATACAGTTACCACTAGGTTTGTATATAACCTTTTCTCCAAAATGCAGTCTGTATTAAGTTGATGACTGTTAAAGTTTGAACCCATTTTTTTCTCCTCTTTCCCTACATTTTATGTATATATTTTGTATATTTGTATATATATAGTATATATATATTTGTATATTTATATATTTATATATTATGTATATATATCGTATATATATATTTGTATATTATGTATATATATATATATATTTTGAATCCTTTTTTTGTGAGTTCCTTCACTGCTTTCTTACAGAAATATTGTGCAAACTGTCATTGGTAATTTGCTTCTCCACACCAGCTGCTGTCTCTTAAAAGGCAGTGTCCCAGCTATCATTACCCCCCTGACTAGCCCATGGCTGAGTCAATAGACTTTTAACACTCCAGGTGCCAAGTACCACTGGTTTTATAAACTATGGAATTTAGCCCCTCTGGTTTTTAAAGTCAAATATGAGGATTAGTCTTCCCCAAGTGAACTCTCTGGTGTCTCTGCCCTCTCTGTGCACACAACTCCCTCCCTCCTGTGGGCAGCCTCCCTCTGCCTTTCTGACCTTCTTAACCTTTACATTGTAGCTTCTTCTTTATATTTAGTAGTGGAGTTTGTTCTGCCAGACTTCAGATCACTCTCCATTTGTTGACTTAGATGTGTACCCACTTGAGATGGGGAGAATTCAGGTTCTTCCATCTCTATGATCTTCCCAAGCTCCCATTCAAATACCATTTTAAATCATTAATGATGGCTGAGAAGTCCCAAGATCCATAAGCTGGAAACTGAGAAGAGCTAATGGTATAATTTCAAGTTAGAGTCTGAAGGCCTGAGTACCAAAAGTGTCAGTACCATAAGTTCTAGTAGTTAGTATACCAGTTTGAGACCTAAGAACAGTCAGCATAAAAGCCAGAAAAACCCCAGAAGCATTACTGATTCTATTTCTAGCTTCACCTGTCTTAGCATGTGTCAAGTTTTTCCTCATCCAACATTCTTTTTTTTTTAAGATTTTATTTATTTATTTGATAGAGAGAGATCACAAGTAGGCAGAGAGGCAGGCAGATGGAGAGGAGGAAGCAGGCTCCCCAGCAGAGAGCCCAATGTGGGGTTCAATCCCAGTACCCCGGGATCATGACCTGAGCCAAAGGCAGAGGCTTTCACCCACTGAGCCACCCAGGTGCCCCCATCCAACCCTCTCTTAACATCATCTTGATGTGTCTCATAGCATCTTTGCTCAGGTTGGTAAATCACTCCAGCTGTGATGACTGCCTAGGTAAAATCAATTCTCAGATAGCATCATAAAAAACTTTTCTCTGCTGAATATTGGGAATGGGGTCAGTAAAAGGAATCAGTAATGTCATGACCCTGGAGTCTTAACAACCTGGGGTAAGATTACAATAGGACACTTCATATTCTTCTGCACTACACTAAAATATGCTCAGCCTCCGACACAGGGACCAATGGGGAGCACCATGTATCAGGCCCCAGAAAAGGATATGGCAGTATCTTAATCTAAGAGAGGGACAGACACCTACCTAAGGCAGCTTTCATGTTTCTTTAAAACTGAAATTGCCTAACTGAGCTTCTGGCTCTATAGCTACCTTATAAAGATTCCATTTCTCTAAACCTTTGTCCACAGAAAACTGAAGCTACTTTGTTTCCTATTTCCTCCAGGAGACCATGCAGAATATTTGCAACCTGGCTCCTCCCCAATCAGAAGAGTAGTGCCAGACTTGGGACTACATAGGGGCTAATAAAATGTTCCCAGTCACAGAGTGGAAGGCTCTCACACCTCTTTTCAACTTATATACCACTTGACTTTTCTGTCAATTTCCAGTGTCCCTTCCTACTCCAAGAAGTATTTGTCCCCAATTCATATAAGGAAAATCTTTTAAATAAAGAATCAAGTTGGGACGCCTGGGTGGCTTAGTTGGTTAAGCAGCTGCCTTCGGCTCAGGTCATGATCCCAGCGTCCTGGGATCGAGTCCCACATCGGGCTCCTTGCTCTGCAGGGAGCCTGCTTCTCCCTCTGACTCTGCCTTCACTCTGTCTGCCTGTGCTCGCTCTCACTCTCTCTCTCTTACAAATAAATAAATAAAATCTTTAAAAAAAAAAAAAGAAGTTACTATTCATCACCTATTAGCTTGGCAAGAACTATGAATAGGTCCAACAAGAAAGGGCATATTAAAAAAACAAACAAACAAACAAAAACAAAAACCTCTGTGAATCCAGTCAGATACACCTATAAATGGATTTTAAAAACTATTATTCTTTATCAGATAATTGTTCCTTATTTGCTGAACCTTTGTTCTAAAATGACTATTCTCAATTCACTAGTACAGTTAATTCAATGTCACTACTATTAACAAATTGTTCTTCATAAATTGGAAGGGCTGACCTCTAAAATCTAAGTACACTCCCCTACCCCTAAGCATAAATACAGAGCCACCTGAGTGAAGCAGCTTAGTACAGACACTGGTTATCTAACTTGCTTAGACCAATCCCCATTCCCCTGTGATCTTCCAAGACTTCCTTTCTCAATCAAGTTTGCCTCAGTTCCAAGGCAGCAGGACCCTTCCCCTGAAGATCAGAATAAACCTCTCCTACACCATTTCTCCTGACCAGAAAGTTCTGCAGGGCCTCAGTTCTGTTGGAGTTGGATTACAGGTCTGATTTCAGAAGCAGACCAGAGAAACCTAGTTAAGAGTCCCCACATATAGGCCAGGGACCAAATACTGTTCAGAGCAGGCAAAGGCCTCTGCATATGACTGACCTGATGGATGGAGCAGTCAAAATGCAATAGTAGAGGACATGTAGTACACACCACAGACAGTCCCTGAATTGCCAGACCCTGGCCACTATATGACCTCTTCTTCATAAAGCCTTTACTTTCAGGAGCAGGAGACATAACAGGCTTTTCTAACACAGAGAAGAAGGCAGAGAATTAAACAAAATGTCAAGACAGAGGAATTTCTCCCAAATTAAGGAACAACATAAGGCCATGACAAGAGATCTAAGTGAAGCAGATAAAAGTACATGCCTGATGGAGATTTTAAAGCAACAATCGTAAGGACAACCATTGGGCTTGAGAAAAGAATGGAAGATATCAGGGAGACCTTCACAACAGTGATAAAGGAGTTAAAAAAGAATCAACCAGAGATGAAGAATGCAATAAATGACACTGTAAACAGGCCACATGCAATGAAGAGTAGGCTGGAAAAAGCAGAGGAATAGGAGAGTCAAGATGATGGAGGAGTAGCCGACTGAGATGACATCAGGTCGCAGGAGATCGCTAGATAGTTATCAAACTATTCCAAACACCTACAAATTAAACAGGAGATTGAAGAGAAGCAATTCAAGAAAGAGAAAATTGACAACTTTCTGACAGGTAGAATGTGTGGAGAAGTGAATCCAAAGCAATGGGAAGACAGACCACAGTGGGAGGAGCTGGCTCCCAGCAAGCAGTGGAGCAGTGGAGCAGAAAATCCAAACTTTTAGAAGTCTGCTTCGCTGAGGGATAGTGATCCAGAGGCTAAACAGGGGTGGAGCCCTTGTGGGGACAGTGTAGTTTCAGGTCCCGCAGGGTCACAGAAGGATTGGGGGTTTCTGAGTGTAGCAGAGCTCACAGGTATAAGAGCAGGAAAGCTGACTACAGAGACAGAGCCAAGGAGTGAGCTCTCAGCTTGGGGTTACCTTAACCTGTGATCCACGGCACAGTCGGGGCACTGCTCTTTGAGCCGGGACCCCACAAGTAGCAGATACAGGAAGACGCACCTTCCTCTGCTGGAAGAGCAGCATGGAAGGAATCTGCTGGGTTTGAAGACACCAAACAGGGCTGTGTGCCAAAGACAGAAATGCTCAGTCAAAGGCCGGGAGCTTGGAGCGCAGCCAGAGACCAGGGAGACAGGAGTGATTGATGGCTTTTCTCTGAGGGCGCACTGAGGAGTTGAGCCTCAAGCTCTTGGCTCCCTGGGCCAGAGATTGGGAGCCTCCATTTTCATTCCCGTCCTCCAGAGCTCTACGGAAAGCATTCAGGGAACAAAAGCTCCCAAGAGCAAACCCAAGCAAATTACTTAACCTGGCCCCTGGCAAGGGTGGCACAATTCCACCTGAGGCAAAGACATTTGAGAATCACTATAACAGGCCCCTCCCCGAGAAGATCAGCAATAACATCCAGCCAAGATCAAGCTCATTGATTAAGAAAAACAGAGGAATTCCAAAGGAGAGGAAAGCAAAGCATGGAATTATTGGCTTTCTCCCCATGATTCTTGCAAAGTTAATTAATTTTTTAAATTTTTTTCTTATTCTATTTTTTTAACTTTTCCTCTTTTAACATTTTTAACTAGTATCTTAACAATAACTTTCCTTAAAAAAATCATTATTATAATCATATTTAATCCTTAATTGTATCTAACTTTATTTTTTGTATATATATAGGGTTTTTTCTTCTAACAAATTTTGGGATACAATTTCTTCTAATAGATCAAAATATACCTTAAATCTAGCACAAAGCTTTGTTCTCATCTCCAGCCTGAGCAAATTTTCTCCATTTTCTTTTTCTTTCTTTTTCCAACCAACTTATCTTATCAATTACTTTTTTAGAATTTTTTTAATTTTCATCTTTGCAGTCATATTCTATCCCTTCACTGTGTTCACCCTTATTTTTGTACATATAAAAGTTTTTCTTTCTTCTAAGAGACCAAATACACCCAAAATCAAGTGAGTGGCTCTGTTCTATTCAAAAGTCTAATATATGTATATATCTTTTGTTTATTTTAATTTTTTAAAATTTCTCTTTACCTTCTTTCTTCTCCCCCTGATTTGGAGTCTCTCTTGATTTGGTTATCATAGATCTTTGTGGGGTCTTTGCACCCTTTTAGTATTTTACTCTTTCCTTCATATATGCTTATCTGGATAAAATGACAAGGTGGAAAAACTCACCACAAATAAAAGAACAAGAGGCAGTACCAAAGGGTAGGGACCTAATCAAAACAGACATTGGTAATATGTCAGATCTAGAGTTCAGAATGACAATTCTCAAGGTTCTAGCTGGGCTCGAAAAAGGCATGGAAGATATTAGAGAAAGCCTGTCTGGAGAAATGAAAGCCCCTTCTGTAGAAATAAAATAATTAAATCTAATCAAGCAGAAATAAAAAAACCTATTAATGATGTACAATAAAAAATAGAGGCTCTTACTGCTAGGATAAATGAGGTAGAAGAGCAAATTAGCAATATAGAAGACCAAATGATGGAGAATAAAGAAGCTGAGCAGAAGAGAGACAAACAACTACTGGACCACGAGGGGAGATTTTGAGAGATAAGTGACAACATAAGATGAAACATTATTAGAATAATTGAGATTCCAGAAGAAGAAGAAAGAGAGAGGGGTCACAAGGTATTTTGCAGCAAATTATAGTAGAGAATTTCCCTAAAATGGCAAAGGGAACAAGCATCAAAATCCAGGAGGCACAGAGAAACCCCCTCAAAATCAATAAAAATATATCCACACACCATCATCTAATAGTAAAACTTACAAGTCTTAGTGATAAAGAGAAAATCCTGAAAGTGGCTCGGGACAAAAAGTTTGTAACATACAATAGCAAAAATATTAGATTGGAAGCAGACTTATCCATAGAGACCTGGCAGGCCAGAAAGAACTGGCTTGATATATTCAGAGCACTAAACGAGAAAAACATGCATCCAAGAATACTATATCCAGCTAGACTGTCATTGAAAATAGAAGGAGAGAAAAAAACCTTCCAGGACAAACAAAAACTAAAAGAATTTATAAACATGAAACCAGCCCTACAGGAAATATTGAAAGGGGTCCTCTAATGAAAGAGAGGGCCTAAAAGTAACATAAACTAGAAAAGAACAGAGACAATACACAGTAACAGTCTCCTTACAGGCAATACAAAGGCACTAAATTCATATCGTTCAATAGTTATCCTGAATGTAAATGGGTTAAATTACCCAATCAAAAGACACAGGATATCAGAATGGATTAAAAAAAAATCAATATGCTGTCTATAAGAAACTCATTTTAGACCCAAAGTTACATCCAGATTTAAAGTGAGGGGGTAGAAAAAAATTTACTATGCTAATGGACACCAAAAGAAAGCTAGGGTGGCAATCCTTATATCAAATAAATTAGATTTTAAGCCAAAGACTATAATAAGAGATGAGGAAAGACACTATATCAGATTCAAAGGGTCTGTTCAACAAGAAGATCTTACAATTTTAAAATATCTATGACCCTAACATGGGAGCAGCCAAATATAAACCAATTAATAACAAAATTAAAGAAACACATTGACAATAATACAATAATAGTAGAGGACTTTACTCACTAAAATGGACAGATCATCCAGGCAAAAGATCAACAAGGAAATAAAGGCTTAAATGACACACTGGACCACATGGACATCACAGAGATATTCAGAACATTCGACCCCAAAGCAACAGGATACAAATTCTTCTCTAGTGCACATGGAACATTCTCCAGAATAGATCACATCCTAGGTCACAAATCAGGTCTCAACCAGTATCAAAAGATTGGGATCATTCCTACATATTTTCAAACCACTATGCTCTGAACCTAGAAATCAATCACAAGAGGAAATTTGGAAAGAACCCAAATACATAGAGGCTAAAGAGCATGCTACTAAAGAATGAATGGGTCGGCCAGGAAATTAAAGAAGAATTGAAAAAATTCATGGAAAAAAATGATAATGAAAACACAACATTCAAAATCTGTGGGACACAGCAAAGGCAGTCCTAAGAGGAAAATATATAGCAACACAAGCCTTTCTCAAGAAACAAGAAAGGTCTCAAATATACAACCTAACCCTATACCTAAAGGGGGTAGAGAGAGAACAGAAAATAAAGTCTAAACCAATCAGGAAAAGATAAATAATAAAGATCAGAGCAGAAATCAATGAAACAGGATCCAAAAGAACAGTAGAACAGATCAACGAAACCAGCAGCTGGTTCTTTGAAAGAATTAATAAGATCGATAGACCCCTGGCCAGACTTATCAAAAAGAAAAGAGAAAGGACCCAAATAAATAAAATCCTGAATGAAAGAGGAGAGATCATAACCAACACCAAAGAAATACAAACAATTATAAGAACATATTATGAGCAACTACATGCCAGACGAATTTTGACAATCTGGAAGAAATGGATGCATTCCTAGAGACGTATAAACTACCACAACTGAGCCACAGGAACAGATAGAAAACTTAAACAGACGCATAACCAGTAAGGAGATTGAAGCAGACATCAAAAGTCCACCAACAAACAAGTGCCCAGGGTCAGACAGCATGCCAGGGGAATGTTACCAAATATTTAAAAAATTAGTACCTATTCTCCCTAATCTGCTCCAAAAAAATAAAAATGGTAGGAAAATTTCCAAACTCATTTTATGAAGCCAGCATTACCTTGATCCCAAAACCAGACAAAAAATTACAGATTAAGATCCCTGATGAACACAGATGCAAAAATTCTCACTAAAATACTAGCCAATAAGATCCAACAGTACATTAAAAGGATTATTCACCACAACCAAGTGGGATTTATTCAAGGGCTACAAGGTTGGTTCAACATCCACAAATCAATGTGATACAATACATTAGTAAAAGAAAGAACGAGACCATATGATCCCCTCAATAGATGATGAAAAAGTATTTGATAAAGTACAGCATCCTTTCCTTGATCAAAACCCTTCAAAGTGTAGGGATTGAGGGTACATACCTTAATATCATCAAAGCCGTCTATGAAAAACCCACAGCGAATATCATTCTCAATGGAGAAAAACTGAGATCTTTTCAACTACGGTCAGGAACACAGGAGGGATGTCCATTATCACCACTGCTATTCAACATAGTACTAGAAGTTCTAGCCTCAGCAATCAGAAAACAAAAAGAAATTATTAAAAGCATCCAAATCAGCAAAGAAGTCAAACTCAGTCTTTGCAGATGATATGATACTATATGTGGAAAACCCAAATGACTCCACTCCAAAACTGCTAAAACTTGTAAGGAATTCAGTAAAGTGTCAGCATATAAAATTAATGTACAGAAATCAGTTTAATTTCTATATACCAACAACAAAACAGAAGAAAGAGAAATTAAGGAGTCAATCCCATTAACAATTATACCCCAAACCATAAGATACCTAGGAATAAATCTAACCAAAGATGCAAAGAATCCCTAAAACTATATAGTTTTATAGAAAACTGTAAAGTACTCATGAAAGAAATTGAGGAAGACACAAAGAAATGAAAAATGTTCCATGCTCATGGAGTGGGAGAACAAATATTATGAAAATGTCTATGATACCTACAGCAATCTACATGTTTAATGCAATCCCTATCAAAATACCATCAATTTGGGGCACCTGGGTGGCTCAGTGGGTTAAAGCCTCTGCCTTTAGCTCAGGTCATGATCTAGGGGTCCTGGTATCGAGCCCCACATCGAGCTCTCAGCTCAGCAGGGAGCATGGTTCCCCTTCTCTCTCTCTGCCTACTTGTAATCTCTCTTTGTCCAATAAATAAATAAAATCTTTAAAAAAAATACCATCAATCTTTTTCAAAGAAATGGAACAAATAATCTTAAAATTTATATGGAACCAGAAAAGACCTCGAATAGCTAGAGGAATGTTGAAAAAGAAAGCCAAAGTTAGTGGCATCACAATTCCAGACTTCAAGCTCTATTACAAAGCTGTCATCATCAAGACAGTATGGTACTGGCACAAAAATAGACACATAGATCAATGGGATAGAATAGAGATCCCAGAAATAGACCCTCAACTCTATGGTCAACCTATCTTCGACCAAGCAGGAAATAATGTCCAATGAAAAAAAGAGTCTTTTCAACAAATGGTGTTGGGAAAATTGGACAGCCACATGCAGAAGAATGAAACTGGACCATTTCCTTTACACCACACACGTAAGTTGACTTAACATGGATGAAAGACCTCAACATGAGACAGGAATCCATCAAAATCCTTGAGGAGAACACAGGCAGCAACCTCTTCAACCTCAGCCACAGCAAATTCTTCCTAGAAACATCACCAAAGGTAAGGGAAACAAGGGCAAAAATGAACCATTGGGACTTCATCAAGATCAAAAGCTTCTCACAGCAAAGAAGCAGTCAACAAAACCAAAAGACAACAGACAGAATGGGAGATATGTACAAATGACACATCAGATAAAGGGCTAGTATCCAAAATCTATAAATAACTTATCAAACCCACAACCAAAGAACAAATAATCCAATCAAGAAATGGGCAGAAGACATGAACAGACATTTCTGCAAAGAAGACCTCCAGATGGCCAAAAGACTCATGAAAAAATGCTCCACATCACTTGGCATCAGGGAAATACAAATCAAAACCACAATGAGATACCACCCCATGCCAGTCAGAATGGCTAAAATTAACAAGTTAGGAAATGACAGATGTTGGCGAGGTTGCAGCGAAAGGGGAACCTTCCTACACTGTTGGTGGGAATGCAAGCTGGTGTAGTCACTCTAGAAAACAGCATGGAGGTTCCTCAAGAAGTAGAAAATAGAGTTACCCTATGACCCAAGAATTGCAGTACTGGGTATTTACCCTAAAGATACACAGGTTTGATCCGAAAGGGGCACATTCACCCCAGTGTTTATAGCAGCAATGTCCACAATAGCCAAACTATGGAAAGAACCTAGATGTCCATCAACAGATGAATGGATCAAGAAGATGTGGTATATATACACAATGGAATACTATGCAGCCATCAAAAGAAATGAAATCTTGCCATTTGCGACAACATGGATGGAACTAGAGCGTATCATGCTTAGCAAAATAAGTCAAGCGGAGAAAGACAACTATCATATGATCTCCCTGATATGAGGAAGTGGTGTTGCAACATGGGGGCTTAAGTGGGTACGAGAAGAATAAATGAAAGAAGATGGGATTGGGAGGGAGACAAACCATAAGTGACTCTTAATCTCACAAAACAAACTGAGGGTTGCTTGGGGGAGGGGGTTTGGGAGAAGGGGGTGGTATTATGGACATTGGGGAGGGTATGTGCTTTGGTGAGTGCTGTGAAGTGTGTAAATCTGGTGATTCACAGACCTGTACCCCTGGGGATAAAAATATATGTTTATAAAAAATAAAAAATTATATTAAAAAAAAAAGAAAATAAATCAACAATTTTTAAAACAAAAAAATTAGATCCTGATGTTCATTTATTTGGGCTTGAAGTGGTCAGAATTATAAGACTTCAATATCAAAATATCTGATAATGTCTCCCATCCAGTAGGAGCAATACTGGGGCTAAGACATTGACTTGAAACCTCAAAGTGGCATAATTATAGGGCAGAGTAGATAGCAGGATAGTAGATAGTAAACAGTAGATAGTAGGAAAGAAGAGAAATAAATGAAATTATAGATGATGCAACAAAAAAGGAAGAAAAAAATATTTCTTCCTGTGCCTATTTGCTGCTTGAAGCCAATGTCTCTGACATGCAAAGATTAAATCAGATGCAGCTGGGGATTTGGACAGAGTGGCTGGAATGAAATCAGCTCTGTCTTTAGAATGGGCATCCCCACTACTCGTGTGAAAAATACAAAATCTGCTTTTCCAGGAAAAAACAAAACAAAACAAAAACAAAAATGAGACAAAACAGGTAGACCAAAACAGTTTTTTTCTCAACAAAATTTTTTTTTAAGATTTTGTTTATTTACTTGACAGACAGAGATCACAAGTAGGCAGAGGCAGGAAGAGAGAGAAAGAGGAGGAAGCAGGCTCCCTGCTAAGCAGAGAGCCCGATGCAGGGCTTGATCCCAGTACCCTGGGATCATGACCTGAGCTGAAGGCAGAGGCTTTAACCCAATGAGCGACCCAGGCACCCATTCCCAACAAATTTTGATTAAGTGTTTCCCCTGGGCCAGAGACTGACACAGAGGATACAATGATAAATCATAGTCCTCACCTACCTGGAACTTAAAATCTTGTGGAAAAACAAAAATAATCAGGTACATATGTAAATAATTAAAAACCATAGTAAGTGCAATGACAAAAAGCTAAAACAGCGCAACTATGGAATATGACCTCTTCTGGGCCATCAGGAAAGGCTTCCTGTTCCAAGATGAGATCCGAACAATGTATGTCAGTTACCTAGGTAAAGGATAAAAGGAAAGGAGAGTGAATACAGAAGAATTAATATTCCAGGCACACAGCTTGTTTGAGGACTCAAAGGAAGGCCCATGACCTAAATAACAAGTTAGAAGGGCATGGAGATAAAAGCTGCAGAAGTAGGAGCCACATTTTGGTCTTTACTGTGAAATTATGTAAAGCCAAAGAAAGGGTTCAGTATTAATCCTTTACTCTAAAAATCACTGAGCAAACAATATCCCACTTTCTCCACTTTTGAATTATAGGTACTACAAAGAACTGACAAGGATCACCATCCACAAAACTTCCAAAATGAATCATAGGAGCCCCATGTCAGGAAGAAAAGAGGGTCATAGCATTGAAGCAAGACTGATGAATATATTTTCGTGCTTTAAAAATATTTGTTTCTTTAGTGTGTAGCAGGCCCTGGATTAGAAGAAAATGAGTGAAGGAGAACTTGAGGATCTGTTCTCAAGGATTTCATGGCCTGGTGGTAAAGATAGGCTCTTATTTGAAGAAAATATTGGGATTGCAAAAATAGAGGTGTGTAGTGCATACTATGAAAATAGAGTCTCTTCTCCCTTTCTCTTCTTGCAGGGGGAGGATTACACATTTAGGAAGCTCTCATTCACTTCCCAGTATGTCTAGAGACTCAGCAAAGAATCAAATAAATGAACAATCATAGAAACATGATTTAATTCAGATTATCAATAAATTGCCCATTTTTTTAAGTGTATAATTTCAAGAACATATAAACTAGGCCAAAATGTTGGCATTCCTAAATGAGCACTGAATCATAAAACCAATTCTTCCCATGCTAAGTAGAGTCCTAGGAGACTAAAAAGCTAATGCAGTTTTCCAGGGTAGCCAAATCAATCCCCCCAAATTATAGTTTGCTTAAAACACACACATGCACACAATCAAGCACCAGAAACCCAATAGACTTGTGATTTAAGCAGTTTACAATGCCAATAACTAGGGAAAGGATGGAAGTACATTCTGGATAACTGGAATAACAGCACGGAGTCAGGCAGCCTTACCTTGGCCAAGGTTTCACTTTTCATCATCTCTGAGATGATAAACTGTTTCCTAAAAGTCTTTGTGACCCATTCTCGGTTTAGATACAAGAACAAAGAAATGGGGGATAAAGATGAAGTCAACTGGACTAGAAAAAATTAAGGAAGGAGGAATTCTGGCAGAAAACAAATGAAGATAAATTTCTAAGAAAAATAATTTCAAGATTCAGAAGGCAAGAGGAGACCATAAGAAAACATCAAAGTTGAACACTGTTGCAGTATCTTTACCTTCCACCTCTCTCCCTTCCCCCTTTGCTCCTACTCCCACCACTGCATCTGACAACCCTCTAAATCCTTCTGCCAATTAAGCATACTGTTAAGGTTAAGAACCCATGACAACTTCAGGTTCAAGATATTAAGGTTTATCACATTATCATTTACCACTGTTTATTTTACCCACAAATTCAGCCAGCACGAATAAAAGCAATACAAACTAATCTCCACCATTCTGTAGAGGGTAGCACATTATTTTGAACAAGGAACATCTCACATGACTAACTACATTTTAATTTTTAAAAGAAAAATGTTATTTTTTAAATGATTCTATCTGTAACTTAACAATCTGTTTCTTTTTATACACCCCTATTTCAGGATAATTCACAGCTAAGCAATTCCTTTAAGTACAAAATAAAACTATATATTATTTCTTTTCTTTTTATAATATGTTATTTCTTAATAGTCCCAACCACAAAGGCCTATAACCTTAAAAAGTAATGAAAAAAAAAAGAATGTCTTAAAATGTTTTCTTTTACCAAAACTAAGTTGGAAATAGCAATTTCTCACCCAAACCCATCTGAAACTGTTAATATTGACGCTTACAATAGTGAATTGAAGCATATTCTTATGGGCTGTTAATTTTATGAAATGTTCTAATAAATGCTTCCTTCATTGTGATTTTCTCCACTGCTTTATAATAGCACAAATATTTATTCAATAATTCTGGGACTGTTGCTATATAAATGTTTTTATTAGGGCTACAAGATACAATCTATTTAAACACTATCCTCTGAATCTCAAAGAAAAGCCTTTTAAGGTACAGTTTCAGCAATTTGCATTGAATTATGAAGCTCACGTTGTAAGAAGATATCATCTGCAAAGTGCTGTAGACAAGAGAAATGGAACACAGTATCTGAGTGGCTTGAAAATTATTAAAGAAGCAGCAGTCCAGCTGCCAGGAGAGTTTACTGAGGCATCATCCATGGAGAAAGCCCAATGTGGATTTTTTAAGATTTTATTCATTCATTTTACAGAGAGAGATCACAAGCAGGCAGGCAGAGAGAGAGAGGGAAGCAGGCTCCCTGATGAGCAGAGAACCCGATGCAGGACTCAATCCCAGGACCCTGAGATCATGACCCAAGCCGAAGGCAGCGGCCCAACCCACTGAGCCACCCAGGCGCCCCAAGGTACAAAATTTCTTAAACCACATTCTGAGAGCTCTTAATGTACTTCACATATGCCTGAACAAAGAAGCTGTGTATTAGCAGCGTATGCCACCTTAGGGAGTGCCTCCTTAACATCAACCTGCAAACATCTTACCATATGCTACAACCAAAACATCTATGAAAGAGCCCAAAGAAAAGATTTATAGGATCACGGTTATTGTTCAGGGATAGAAAAAGACCTTAGAATTCATATAGTCTAGTTGCCATGTTTTACAGATAATAAAGCTGAAGCTCAGAGAAATTAAATGGCTTACCCTAAATTTCCAGAGCCTACAAGTACCAGAGCTGGGGTGAAAATTCAGGTCCATATTATTCTGGGTTCAAGACTTTTACTTTGGCATGATACAGCCTCTCAATAAAGAGAGACACTTATCCATGCAACAAAAATTTATTGAGAAGCACAGGGATTATAGCAGTGAATGAAAAATAATAGAAGGAGTTCCTACTCTAATGGATCTTATATTCAAGTGTCCAGGGAAAAAAATAAAAATTACACAAATAATAAATATATGATATATGTCAGGTGGTGAAAAATACTCTAGAGAAAAATTGAGTAGGGTAAAGGGATAAAGAATAGTGAAAGACATTATTTTATATCAAGTAGTCAGTGAGGTGAAACTTAAGCAGACACCTAAAAAAAGAGGATGGAACAAGCCATGTACTTATCCATGGATAAAGTAGTCCAGGAAAAGAGAACAGAAAGTAAAAGAATATCTTAAGGTGGCAATGTGCTATGCATGTTCAAGAATCAGCAAAATGGCCAGAGAGGCCAGAGCAGAGTGAACAAAGGTGAAATCTGATAGAAGGCAATGTTAAAAACACAGTGTGGAGTATATTATTTAGGACTTTGGCTTTTTTTAAGAAAGAGAGAAGTTACTGGATGGTTTTGAGTATGTAAGCATCATGATTTAACTCCATTCTAAAGTGTCCTTCTGGCCACCCTGTGAAAAGTAGGAAGCCATTGAGCATTCAAGCAACAGATGCTAGTGGCTTAAATTAGGGTAATAATAGTTAAGGTCATAAGAAATTGTTGGATATATTTTGAAAGCAAGAGATTTTGCTGATGGTAAATGAAGGCTATCAGGGGGAAAAAATCAGGCTGTGTTTTAGCCAAAGCAATTGAAAAAATAGAACTATTATTTATCAAAATGGAGAAGATAGCAGGAGAAGCAAGCTTGGAGCACAGCACCAAGAGTTTGGTATGGCCTGTGGTAAATTTCAGATGTTTCTTAGATACCCTATGGTAATTTAATTGGGTAGTATTTGCTTTTGTAAGTCCAGAGTTCAAAGGAAAAGTAATGGATAGAGATATAAATTTAGAATGGAATTATATAAATTAAGCTACAGGACTGAACAAAATAATCTAAGGAGTCTGTATAGATAGAAACGGTGCAGTAGGGAAGGGATGAGCAAGACCAGAGGCTTAAATACTGAGATATCCCAATATTTAGATACAAGGGGAAATAAAAAGACCTAGCTAAGATGACTAAGAATAAACAACTAGTGAACTGAGAGGCAAATCAAAAGGCTGTGGTATCCTGGAAGCCAAGTGTTTCAAGGAGAAAGAAGGGATCCACCACGTAAAAGCCTGCTGAAAAGTGAAGTACATGAGGTCCAGGGCAAGGTCAATGTATGGTCATTGGTGACTCAGATGGGATCCACAAGACAGGTGGAGTGGAGGGGTAAGAAGACTGAGCTCAAGAGAGGGATTATAGGAGAGGAGGTATAAACAGTAAGTTTGTAGAATTCTTTTTATGAATTTTGAATAAGGGAAAGCAAAAAAACAGGATTGAAGGACTGAGAGACGTGACAGAAGAGAAAGGATTAAAGAAGATTTTTTTTTTTTCAAAAACATTAGAGATTATATCAAGATTGTAAAAATGAACCAAGTATGGCAGTGGTTCTCTATTTTCACTATATTTCCCTTCATTATATTCAACAATCTCTTCCTCCACTTCTACTCATTCCCCAAACCCTGAAATCCCCCCATACTACTCTATTGTATTGAAAATAGATACATTCTACCCTCTGGTCACAATGTATCTGTACTATGACTCCATAGGCACTTGCAGTGCACTGATCCTCTACTTCACTGCCACCCTTAAGCCCCTTTTATATTTAATTTCCTCTCCATCCAGCTTTATTCCCTGGTTCACTTTAATCACTCTCCTGTCTCTGAGATCATAAACTCTTTTCCCCCATTATTACTCCATCAAGTGCAGAAAATATCCAACACTGGATAAAAATTATTTGCCTAACCTATAGCAGGCAGCATCTTGGCTACTGAACATAGTGTAAGTAAAAATCACACAACAGGAAAGATTTGCTTTACTATAGATTAGCAATTAGCTCAGGTGGGTCCTCAACACTAGCAGGTCATATTTCCCTATCCAGATTGTGTTCCCACTTTCCACAAAGGAAATTTTTAAAAATGCCCACTCTTCAATCTCTTAACAACAAATAAGCAATCAAAACAAACAAACAAAGTCCCAACTGAACCCCACTCCTTATCCTTCCTTACTCCGAAATAATAAATGGTTCTACCACCAAAAACAAAAACAAAAATTCTCCTCTCCTCCACCAGTGTTTCCTATGTCTGGAAATATCTCGACCAGTCTCCCAGTTACACAGTTAAATGCAGGTGAGTCATCCTTTGATACCTCCTTCTCTGTTACTTCTGAATTCCAATCAATTATCAAATCTATAGATTTGATATAATAAATATCTCTTGATTTTTACATTTCTTTCCCACTGTCACTAACCAAATCCAAGTTCCAACATTTTACAATCTGCATGACCACAGAAGCCTTGGATTCCTGCTCCTACACTCTAGCCAGAATGATCTTGCAAAACTGTAAGTTTGATCATGGCACACAGACACCCCAATAATTTAATATTTTTATTATTGTCCATTGCATTTCAAATAAAGTAGAAAATTTGTACTATGGCCTATAAGGCCCTCAGTAATCTATTACTTTTACATCACCTGCCACTATACCCTTTACTCTATATCATATTAGGCTCTGTTATTAGCTACAGGAAATCTATACGCCTTTGACCTAATATCAGCATTACACCCTCTCCCCACCATAACCAACACTAACAGTCTCCTAAAATATACTCAGCTGAAATATCAGCTCCAAAGTATTCTTTTCCTAACTAGCTAAAATATGGTAAACCTTGTACTTCATCTTCAAAGTATTTGTTGCACATACAATTATTTGTTAAATGTCTCTCTTACCTGCTAGACTGTGAGTTCCATGGGTATAGCTCTATATTCCTATCACCATTACATCCCTCACTCTTATTATACAGTGGACACTCAGTTTGTATACATTGATTTGCATTTAATACCTATTTTATCTTCAAACATTCATCCAAAATTGAGGATACAGTGAAATCATTAAAACACCTGATTATTAGTACACTATTATCATTATACTTTCAGAACTTCACCTCCATTTACTAAATAAAATGACAGCTAAAATCTAGATTTTTCTGAAAACTGTTTATCTTTAGCAGTTTTTAACATACATCAAAAGTGCTGCTTAAAGGAAAAAGTCACATATGGAGCATTGAGCTCTGCTGAATTTCTGAAGAATGGAGGACAAAAAGAAACGATTTGTAAGTAATTGAAAGATGAGGTGCCTGAAGAAAAAAGTAAGACAAGAAGTAAATTTTATCCTTTCTCCTATTTTACTCAAATTCTTCAACTCAAACTCATACTTCCACCTGGTGGTCCTCAACAACACAGAAGCAATTACTACTACCTGCTATGTGTAACAAGAATTATTACTACACTCAAAACAAAACACTTTGACATGCAAGATAAAACATACGTTATTTACCAAGATATGACGCCTGTCTGTTTACAATCTAGTACACATGTAAGATTTTAAAATGCACAAAAGAAAAAAAAAAACATAAAGTTGACACTCACTTCACTTTGTCCCTGCTGAACCTGATTGTTTAAATATATTGCCATGGCCTATGGATATGTGGCACAGGTTTCAACAAGGAGGCCACAAACTGTTTTCCTAAGACCACTAATATCCCCAAATATGTTAATAGATGTCCCATTAAAAAAGAGTTTCCTGGTCAAAAAAAATTTAAGAAATGCTATATATATATATATATATATATATATATATATATGAAAATAACAATACAATAAAATAACAATGTTAAAGATTCTGAATACAATAAAACCTTTTAACTTTACCAAACCTACCATTTCACAGATACACTTAATGATGAAGCCACATTCATTTTTTTTAATTTTTAATTTTTTATAAACATATATTTTTATCCCCAGGGGTACAGGTCTGTGAATCACCAGGTTTACACACTTCACAGCACTCACCAAAGCACATACCCTCCCCAATGTCCATAATACCACCCCCTTCACCCAAACCCCTCCCCCCAGCAACCCTCAGTTTGTTTTGCGAGATTAAGAGTCACTTATGGTTTGTCTCCCTCCCAATTCCATCTTGTTTCATTGATTATGAAGCTACATTCTTATCTGCCACTTATTAAAAACACATATGACACTAGTATTCATCTATAGACTTTAAGAAACAGTGGCTTCAGCTATAGTCATGATTTGCTTACTATTACATATAAACTTTTGTTCAGATCCTTTCTTAAAATTAATAAATAAAGAAAGGGCAAAAATAGAGCTCCTCACTAGATCAACTGAATGAAAACTTCAGTAGTTGCATAAGACTAGAAAAGAAGTCCTAAAGGATAGGGTTCTTAAGTGGGTAATATATGTTAACCTAAACTAATACCATCTGCAGCTTAATTTATATTAGTTTTAACATTTCCTAATATAATTAAAATATACCTATGTCACTCTGAATTCTTCTCTTAGAGATATTTCAATTTTGATCTGACATACACACTCTCGGTAATGATTCTCAAAGTTCAGTATTCATTAGAATCACCTGGGTTCTTACTACAAAAGGCAATTTCTTGGGATCAACACCAAAGTTACTGAATTCTTGGGTGTAAGATTCAAGATTTTGTATTTTTAGCAAATACTCTAAATGATTCTGCAAATCCTGTCTCTAGAACTTTAGTCTCTTCATCAAAAACATTATTTTAGGTGTTTGCAGTTTCTCTAAGTCTATTTGCTTATGCTGATTAAACTCAATAAAGAGAGTGTCTAGTTTAGCAGTTCTGGGGGCTTTATACTAAGAAGATATAACAATTCTTTCCCCTAATATTTAGGCTTTTTCTTACTCTTTGTCATCCTTAAAAAAATTCCTGAAAAAGAATTAAAAGTTTTCCCTATTCACACACATACACACACTCACACAAATTTTCCCTCCATGTAATAATCAGCCACTAGCTATGACACTAATAACTTAGATTGTCTTTTATCAACCAAATTCCCAACGAGGCTCTGTTACAAATAGTTGCTGAAAACAGTATGGAACTTGTCCTAGCAGGACATTCTGGGCCCTCATTTTTACCTTACTGTTTAACCCTGCCATTTTAACTTAATATGTTAAGCATTTAGTGAAAGTTCCACAAACTGATTAGAATATGGAAGAACCGTATTAGCAATAAAATAAAATCAGAAAACTAAGTTATTCTGAAATAACTAAAAGGAAATTGCTATTTCTTTTCTCAAGATTTGACTAAGAAACAAGTGTGACATTTTCTAATTCAATTTATCCAGTAACATGTATTATTACTGATAAGAATAATTCATAGAAAAAAACTGACAATGGCTAGACTGCAAGTGCTAATTATTTGATTGAAAAATTTGAACTTGGTAAAATGTGCCTCTAAGAAACAATGACCCCAAAGGAAAGCTCACGACTGAAGATATAAACTCATGAAGGAGAAGAAAAGATGGGATTCGTAATCCAAACTTCTTCATAAATATTAAGTAAAATGAAATGATTCTGACAAAACAACTTTGATAAAGATAAAACTTTTCAATTAGAAATCATATAATTGCACAGCAGAAATTGACTAAGATATTAACTTTTTCAAAGAATTTTTTTCAGTATTGATTGAATTCTGAAGAAAAAATAGTAAATTATAAAATAAACTCAAATGTCCTTACCATTAAAATGATGAAATCAAAATAAAGACTAGGTCAAAATTCCAGGATAAAAGTACTCAGCACCTACAATGGACATTTTAATCAGAATTTTCTAGCACAGATTTCATGAGGTTTTAAGATAGAAACTTAAAATGTCTAATTGAACATGCAATTTGATATGACAGATTGAATACATTGACCTTTTCTTTTCTTCAAAACCTATCTGAAATGAATGGGTATATATGAAAAGAAACTGTAATCATGATATAAAATAAGAATAATAAATGGTGTCTATATTTCCTTCATTGTTTTAAAATAAAAAAGAGACTTCCACTTCAGGATATTTGATCAGATCAAATATCCAGAGAAAACTTTTCAATTTAGAACACAAGAAAATGCTGAATAGAATTTTTTCTTACATGTTTAGCTGAGTAAAGAAGAAATCATCAGAGGGCAGAAATAAAGAGAAGGTAAAAATCCAGACAGGTAAGCAACCTCTGAGGTTGGCATGTATACTAGGGGCAACTACCAATCCATGGTGGCCTAGGGCTTATGTTTTTACAAAAGACAGACCTAGGCCCTGTACAAGATGGGAGAGAAAAATTGATCCCTGCAAAGATGAGAAATCAGATTAAGAAATGTGAACAAATACAGGACCCACTAAAGGCAATACAAGGAAAAAAAAAAGATAACTCTTTTTTTTTAAAGATTTTATTTATGTATTTGATAGAGTAAGAGAAAGATCACAAGTAGGCAGAGAGACAGGCAGAGAGAGAGGGGACGCGGGATCCCTGCTGAGCAAAGAGCCCAACACAGGACTCGATCCCAGAACCCTGAGATCATGACCTGAGCCGAAGGCAGAGGCTTAACCCACTGAGCCAACCAGGCACCCATAAAAGCTAACTCTTAAAAGGAGATGATGAAAAATCCTTAACTCTTGGATGGATGGCTAAACTGAGAGGGATAAAACAGGGAGTCTCCCTGGATAATTCCTAAGCACAGGTCTCCCCTCAGACTGGTTTGGGCGGGCCAGAATTTATACTATTCTTATAGATTCAAAACTAAAAATGTGTTTTTAACTAGTTGCCATTTATAGAGCTCTATGAAGTTAGCAGAAGCAAAAATCTCTTTGGAAGAGTGCACCTATAACCCAGGTCTAAAATAATCTTGATGGAGGAGAAGCAAGATGGAGGAGGAGCAAGATGGCAAAGTAGGATACATAAATATCATCAGGTCCCAGGAGCTCAGCTAGATAGTTATCAAACCATTCCAAACACCTACAAAGTCAACAGGAGACAGAAGAGAAGAAGAGCAGCAATTCTAGGAACATAAAATTGACCACTTTCCAGAAGGTAGGACATGCACAGAAGTGACTCCAAAGTGACCAGAAGATAGACTGTATGGGGAGGGGTCAGCTCTTGTTCATTGAGAGAGCAGTGAAGCACAAAATTTGAACTTTTAGAAGCTGGCTTCACTGAGGAACATCACTCTAGAGGCTAGAGTGAAACAGTGTGGTCTCAGGACCCACGGGGAGACAAAAGCCAGGGGTGTCTGAATGTGCCAGAGCTCCCAGGTATGAGAATGGGGAAGCTGGCTGCAGAGACAGAGCCAAGGAGGGGCTCTCAGCTTGATATTAAACTGCGATCCAAGGCACAGTCGGGACATTGCTTTTTGAGCAGGGACCCCACAAGTGCCAGATCCAGAGAGACTCCCCTCCCTCCTCCTCTGGGAGGAATGGCACAGGAGAGCATGGCAGGAGTCTGCTGGGTTTGGAGAATCAAAACGGAACTGTGCACAAGACATAGAAATGCTCAGTCACAGGCCAGGTGAGCTTGGAGACCAGGGAGATGAGAGGGATTGACTGCTCTTCTCTGAAGTCACACTGAGGAGTGGGGCCTGAGCTATCGGCTCCTATGGACTAGAGATTGGGAGACCACCATTTTCATTCATGCCCTCCAAAGCACTATAGAAAGTGTTCAGGGAATGAAAACAACAAGAGCAAATCTGAGCAGATTACTTAGCCTGGCCCCTGGCAAGGGCAGTGCAATTCCGCCTCAGGCAAAGACATTTGAGAATCACTACAACAAGCCCCTCCCCCACAGATCAACAAGAATATCCACCCAAGACCAAGTTCACCAATCAATGAGAACTGCAGAACTCTGGAGCTAGGGGGAAACAACGCATAGAACTCATGGCTTTTTTCCCATGTCCCTATAGTCTTTCAAAGTTAAATTTTTTTAATTTTATTTTTTCTTATTCTACTTTTTCAACTTTTCCTCTTTCCTATTCTAACGTTTTTTAACTATTTTATCATATCATTGTTATAGTCATATTTTATCCCATCATTGTATTTAACCTTATTTTTTGTATACATGTAGGGTTTATTCCCTTAAAATTCTGGGATACAATTTCTTCAAATAGATCAAAATATACCCTAAATCTAGTGCATGGATTTGTTCTAGTCTCTAGCCTGATCACATTCTTTCCTATTTTTTCCTTCTTTTTTAACCAACTTCTTATCTTATCTTATCTTATCTTATCAATTCCTTTTTTAGGATCTTTTTTAATTTTCATCTTTACAATCATATTCCATCCCTTCATCATGCTTACCCTTATTTTTTTATCTTGTTTATTTATTTGACAAAGAGAGACAGAGAGAGAGAGAGTCAATGAGAGAGGGAATAAAAGCAGGGGGAGTGGGAGAGGGAGAAGCAGGCTTCCCATGGAGCAGGGAGTCCAATGTGGAGCTTGATCCCAGGACACTGGAATCATGACCTGAGCCAAAGGTAGAGGCTTAATGATGGAGCCACCCAGACATCACTACCCTTATTTTTTGTGTGTGTGGATATATATCTATACACACATACATACATACATACAACACACACACACACACACACATACACACACACACACACATATATATATATATATATATATATGTTTTTCTTTCTTTAAAATTTTGGGAGGCAGTTTCTTCTAACATATACACCCAAATAAGTACACCCCAAATCAAGTGTGTGGCTCTGTTCTATTCACCAGTCTAATATGTATATATTAGACTGGTGTGTGTGTATACTATATATATATATATATATATACATATATATATATATATATATATAGTGTGTGTGTATATATGTGTGTGTGTGTGTGTGTGTGTGTGTGTATAGTTTTTATTCCCTTGTTTTACTCCATTCTTTTCCTCCCAGTTTCAGGTCTCTTCTGATTTGGTTAGCATATATATTTCTGGGGTTGTTGTTATCCTTTTAGTATTTGTTTTCTCTTTCACCTATTCTTATATGGATAAAATGACAAGGTGGAAAAACTCAACACAAAAAAAGAAAAAGAGTACCAACAGCTAGGCACCTAATCAATACAGATGTTAGTAATATGTCAGAACTAGAATTCAGAATGACAATTATCAAGGTGCTAGTTGGGCTCGGAAAAAGCATGGAAGATAGTAGAGAATCCCTTTCTAGAGAAACAAAAGAACTAAAATCTAACCAAGTTGAAATTTAAAAAAAAAAAAGCTATTAATGAGATGCAAAAAAATGGAGGCTCTTACTGCTAGGATAAATGAGGCAGAAGACAGAATTAGTGATATAGAAAACCAAATGATAGAGAATAAAGAAGTTGAGCAAAATAGAGACAAACAACTACTGGACCACAAGGGGAGAATTTGAGGGGTGAGTGATACCATAAGATGAAACAATATTAGAATAATTGGGATCCCAGAAGAAGAAGAGAGGGGCAGAAGGTATATTGGAGCAAATTATAGCAGAGAATTTCCCTAATTTGGCAAAGGGAACAAGCATAAAAAAATCAGGAGGCACAGAGAAACCCCCTAAAAATCAATAAAAATAAGTCCACACCCCATCACTTAATAGTAAAACTTACAAGTCTCAGTGACAAAGAAAAGCCCAAAGACAGCTCAGGAAAAGGGGGTAACACATAGCAGTAGAAATATCATATTGGCAACAGACCTATCCACAGAGACCTGGCAAGCCAGAAAGGGCTGATATAATATATTTAGAGCACTAATTGAGAAAAATATGAAGCCAAGAATACTATATCCAGCTAGGCTGTCATTGAAAATAGAAGGAGAGATAAAAACCTTCCAGGACAAACAAAAACTAAAAGAATCTGCCAACATTAAACCAGCTCTACAGGAAATATTGAAAGGGGTCTTCTAAGCAAAGAGAAAGCCTAAAAGTAACATAGATCAGAAAGGAATAGAGACAATATATAGTAACATTCTCCTTACAGACAATAAAATGGCACTAAATTCTTATCATTCAATAGTTACCCTGAATGTAAATGGGCTAAATGTCCCAATCAAAAGACACAGGGTATCAGATTGGATAAAAACAAAAACAAGACCCATTGACATGCTGTCCAGAAGAGACTCATTTTAGATCCAAAGACAACTCCAGATTTAAATTCAGGAGGTGGAGAATATTTTACCATGCTAATGGACACTGAAAGAAAGCTAAGTGGCAATCCTCATACCAGACAAATTAGATTTTAAACTGAAGACTATAATAAGAGATGAGGAAGGACACTATATCATACTTAAAGGGTCTGCCAATAGGAAGATCTAACAATTTTAAATATCTATGCTTCTAACATGGGAGCAGCCAACTATATGAGCCAACTAATAACAAAATCAAAGAAACACATAAACCATAATAATAGTAGGGGACTTTAACACCTCCCTTACTGAAATAAATAGGTCATCTAAGCAAAAGACCAACAAGGGAATAAAGGCTTTAAATGACACACTGGATGAAAATAAAACACACCTCATGGCAAAAAAAAGAAAAAAAAAGAAAGAAAGAAAGAAAAGAAATGACACACTGGAACAGATGGACTTCACAGATATATTCAGAACATTTCATCCCAAAGCAACAGAATACATGTTCTTCTCTAGTGCACATGGAACGTTCTCCAGAACAGATCACATGCCGGGTCACAAATCAGGTCTCAACCACTACCAAAAGATTGGGATCATTCCCACCATTTTTTTGAGACCACAATGCTTTGAAACTAGAACTCAATCACAAGAGGAAAGTTGGAGAGAACTCAAATTCATGGAGGCTAAATAGCATTCTACAAAATAATGAATGGGTTTTGAGGGGGCAAGGGGTTGGGTGAGCCTAGTGGTGGGTATTATGGAGGGTGCATATTGCATGGAGCACTGGGTGTGGTGCATAAACAATAAATTTTGGAAAAATAAAAAAAAATTAATTTAAAAAAAAAGAATGAATGGGTCAAGCAAGAAATGAAAGAATTATTTTACAAATCATGGAAACACATGAAAATGAAAACAGAAATGCTCAAAATCTTTGGGATGCAGCAAAGGCAATCCTAAGAGGAAAGTATATACAAGTCTTTCTCAAAAAACAAGAAAGTTCTCAAATACACAATCTAACCCTACACCTAAAGGAGGTAGAGAAAGAACAGCAAAGAAAGCCTAAACTGAGCAGGAAAAGAGAAATAATAAAGATCAGAGCAGAAATCAATGAAACAGGATCCAAAAGAACAGTAGAACAAATCAACAAAAGTAGGAGCTTGTTCTTTGAAAGAATTAATAAGTTTGATAAAGCCCTGGCCAGACTTATCAAAAAGAAAAGAGAAAGGACCCAAATTAGTAAAATCATGAATTAAAGGAAGAGATCACAACCAACACCAAGAACATACAAACAATTATGAGAACATATTTTGAGCAAATATATTCCAGCAAATTAGACAATCTGGAAGAAATGGATGCATTCCTAGAGATGTATAAACTACCAAAACAAAACCAGGAACAAATAGAAAATTTAAACAGACCCATAACCAGTAGGAGATTGAAGCAGTCATCAAAATCTACCAACAAACAGGAACCCAGGGCCAGACGGCATGCCAGGGGAATATTACCAAATATTTAAAGAAGAATTATTACCTATTCTCCTGAATCTGTTCCAAAAAATAAAAATGGAAGGAAAACTGCCAAACTCATTTTATGAAGCCAGCATCGTATTACCTTGATCCCCAAACCAGACAAAGACTCTATCTAGAGGGTACATACCTCAATATCATCAAAGTCATCTATGAAAAACCCACAGCAAATATCATTCTCAATGAGGAAAAACTGAGAGCTTTTCCCCTAAGGTCAGGAACATGGTAAGTATGTCCACGATCACCACTGCTTTTCAATATAGTACTAGAAGCCCTAGCCTCAGAAATCAAACAACAAAAAGAAATAAAAGACATCCGAATCAGCAAAGAAGTAAAATTCTCATTCTTTGCAGATGACAAAATACTTCATGTGGAAAACCCAAAAGACTCCTCCCCAAAACTCCTAGAACTCATACAGAAATTCAGTAAAGTGTCAGAATATAAAATCAATGCACATAAATTAGTTGCACTTCTATACACCAACAACAAGACAGAAGAAGGAGAAATTAAGAGTGGATCCCATTTACAATAGCACCTAAAACCATAAGATACCTAGGAATAAATTTAACAAAAGAGGCAAAGAATATGTCCTCAGAAAACTATAAAGTACTCATGAAAGAAACTGAGGAAGACACAAAGAAATGGAAAAATGTTCCATGCTCATGGATTGGAAGAACAAATATTGTGAAAATTTCTATGCTACATACAGCAATCTACACATTTAATGCAATCCTTATCAAGATACCATCAACTTTTTTCAAAGAAATGAAACGAATAATCCTAAAATTTATATAGAACAAGAAAAGGCCCTGAATAGCCAGAGGAATGTTGAAAAAGAAAACCAAAGTTGGCGGCATCACAATTCCAGACTTCAAGCTCTATTAAAAAGCTGTAATCATCAAGATAATATGGTCCTGGCACAAAAACAGACAAATAGATCAATGGAACAGAATAGAGAGCCCAGAAATGGACTCTCAACTCTGTGGTCAACTAATCTTCCAAAAAGCAGAAAAGATTATCTGCCATATGCAGAAAAATGAAACTGGACAATTTCCTTACACCACACACAAAAACAGACTCAACATGGATGAAAGACCTCAATGTGAGACAGAAATCCATCAAAATCCTTGAGAAGAACACAGGCAGCAGCCTCTTTGACCTCAGCCACAGCAACTTCTTCCTAAAAGCATCGCCAAAGGTAAGGGAAGCAAGGGCAAAAATGAACTATTGGGACTTCCCAAGATCAAAATCTTTTACACAGCAAAGGAAAGAGTTAACAAAACCAAAAGACAACCAACAGAATGGGGGAATATATTTGCAAATGACCTATCTGATAAGGGGCTAGTATCCAAAATCTATAAAGAACTTATCACACTCAACAACCAAAGAACAAATAATCCAATCAAGAAATGGGCAGAAGAAATGAACACACATTTCAGCAAAGAAGACATCCAAATGGCCAGCAGATACATGAAAAGTGTAAAACACCACTCGGCATAAGGGAAATACAAATCAAAACCACAGTGAGACAGCACCTCACACCAGTCAGAATGGCTAAAATTAACAAGTCAGGAAACAATAGATATTGGTGAGGATGCAGAGAAAGGGGGACCCTCCTACACTGTTGGTGGGAATGCAAGCTGGTGCAGCCACTTTGGAAACAGTATGAGGGTTCCTCAACAAGTTGAAAATAGAGCTATCCTGAGACCCACGAATCACACTACTGTAGCAGTGTGATTACAGATTACTATATTTGTAAAGATACAAATGTAGTAATCTGAAGGGGCACATGTATACAAATGTTTATAGCAACAATGTCTACAATAGCCAAACTATGGAAAGAACCTAGACGTCCATCAACAGATGAATGGACAATGAAAATGTTGTAAGTATACACACACACACACACACACACACACACACACAATAGAATACTATGCAGCCATCAAAAATGAAATCTTGCTATTTGCAATGACGTGAATAGAACTAGAGGGTAGTATGCTAAGCGAAATAAGTTAATCAGAGGAAGACAATTATCATGTGATCTCTCTCACATGAGGAATTTGAGAGGCAGGTCAGGGGATTGTGGGGGTATGGAGGGAAAATATGAAACAAGATGGGATCAGGAGGGATACAAACCATATGAGACTTTTAATTTCACAAAACAAACTGAGTATTGCTGGAGGTTGGGGGGAGGGAAAGGGTGGCTGGGTTATGGACACTGGGGAGGGTATGTGCTATGGTGAGTGTTGTGAAATGTGTAACACTGATGATTCACAGACCTTTACCCCTGGGGCAAATAATACATTATATGTTAATAAAAATTAAAAAGTAAAAAAAGAAAATAAATAAAATAATCCCTCCAAGGAATGTAAGCCAACAATTTTTTTAAGTCACTAAATTCCCGAGGAAGCTAGTTAATAAGCAAGAGTCAGCAAAAACAAAAATTATACATAAATCCACAAATTCTATAGATACAAGGACTATCATGTTTACAATATAAAATGCTTAAAACAACAAAAGAGGAGTATAAATGAAAAACAACAGGACTGGGGCGCCTGGGTGGCTCAGTGGGTTAAGCCTCTGTCTTCAGCTCAGGTCATAGTCTCAGGGTCCTGGGATCGAGTCCCACATCAGGCTCTCTGCTCAACAGGGAGCCTACTTCCCCCTCTCTCTGCCTACTTGTGGTCTCTCTCTCTGTCAAATAAATAAATAAAATATTTTTAAAAAAGAAAAACAACAGTACTAACAAATGCTTCAAGGCAGATTTTCAAGAGAATGAAGTAGAACATTGACAAATACTAAACATAACCATTAAAATAAAAAACACGCCAAATTAAACATCAAATCAAATGTAGCTGCAGAAATAATTAGTAACATAGAACACAGAGTGAAAATATTACCCAGAATGAAACACTGAGTAAAAAATATTACAATATACAAAAGAGAGATTAATAAACAAAAAAGGGTACATCAAACTAGAGCTCCTAAAATACAGAACAAGAAGAGGCACAATTGTTTTAATGGTAAAGAATGCTTTCCACAAATGCATCTTAAATGAAAATTATATTTGAGAGTTCATCCTAAAAGTGAAATAAGTCAAGCAGAGAGTCAATTATCATATGGTTTTGCTTTTTTGTTGAGCATAAGGAATAACACCAGGACATGGGGAGATGGAAAGGAGAAGGGAGTTGGGGGAAATTGGAGGGGGAGACAAAACATGAGAGACTGTGGACTCTGAGGAACTGAGGGTTATAGAGGGGATGGGGATGGGAGGTTGGGTGAGCCTGGGGGTGGGTATTGTGGAGGGCACATATTGTATGGAGCACTGGATCTGGTACATAAACAATGAATTCTGGAACACTGAAAATAAATTTTAAAAATAAATAAAAATTTTAAAAAAAGAAAGAAAGTCATGTAAAACCTGGACCTCTCTTGTGTCAGAGAATGCCATGAGGAAGAATTCCATCCCTGCTAAGTGGTTGGTCATGTTTTCCACATGATGAAAGAGAGGGAGAGAGAGAGAGCAAAAAGGCATATGATATAAGACACAAGAAAAAGTGGCAGCAAAGTATCAACAGAAGAGCAAAAGGATCTCCTAAATTAAAAGAGAATCCATTTGACCTTGACACTTGGAACAGAATTTATGTACAATTCTTTTGCAATAGCCAATCACAATAGTTTTCATAGTTACTAAAGGTAATTGTTTTCTTTCCTATTCATTTCAGTGATTACGTTTGTTAGTAATAGAGTTAATTTGTTGTTATTTCTATTCCATAATGGAATATTCACATCCATAATGGAATAGAAATAACATTCCATTCTATTCCATAATGGAATAGAAATAACAACAAATTAACAAATTAACAAAAACTCCATTATTTCTATTCCATTATGATCATATTGTAGTTGGTTTTAATGGTTTATTTCAGGGGTAAGTCAGAGATATCTGAGCTATTACTACTATGGTTATGAGTCAGAGTTATACAAAAAGATGTACTCAAAGTAGTATATCATATCCCTGCTACCTGAATCTTATTCCCTACATCTTTCAAACTCTTTCCCAGTTCACCCTGTAAATAAACAATCTATGTTCCTGAATTATCCTACTTATATTACTTTTGCACAAATGAGCACATACTGTGTGTTTTCCCCTTCTTTCATATATTAAGCATAGAATATTATGGATACTCTTTTAGTCTATGTTGTTGTTGTTGTTTTTAACTAAACAGCACATCCTAGAAATCAGATCATATCAATCCACAGATATGTCCCTCATTCTTTCTTTTTAAATAGATACATAACATTCCATGTCTATGCACCATAGCTTATCTAATCACTGTCCTATGTACAAACATTTTAGTTATTTCCAATATTTTACAATTACAAAATATGCTGTGATGAGTAGCTTCTGAAAAAATATTTTTGTTCTGTTGGAGGTATACCTTCAGGGTAGATTCCTATAAGGAGATTGCTGTATTGAAATATATATGCATCTGTAATTTTGTTAGGTATTGCCAAATTTCCCTCCAGAAGGGTTGTATCAATTTGTATTCTTACCAACAAGATGCCTGTTTCCACAAAGATTTGCCAACAGAACACGTTGTCATGTTTTTTAAATGTTTAACAAGTCTTCGGAAGGAAATAGTGTATCAGTTCTCTACAAATCTGCATTTTTAAAATTTTAGTGAATTTGAACATTTGTTCATATATTTGATACATTTTTATATTATATATTTATGTCTCTGTTTAAATGAATTTTCTGTTCATGTCTTTTCCCCATTACTCTATTGGATTTTCAGTCATTTGTCCCTTGATCATAAGAGTTCGTTTTATTTTAGGGTCATTAGCCTTTTGTCTGTGTTACAGGTTGTGAATATTTTATCCCGATATGTCAGATGTCTTTTAACTTTTTCTGTTAGTTGTCATATGTTATTTTTTAAAAGATTTTATTTATTTATTTTACAGACAGAGATCACAAGTAGGCAGAGAGAGAGGAAGGGAAGTAGGCTCCCTGCTGAGCAGAATGCCCGATGCGATGAGGGGCTTGATCCTAGGACCCTGGGATCATGACCTAAGTTGAAGGCAGAGGTTTTAAACTACTGAGCCACCCAAGCGCCCCTGTCATATATCATTTTTATGTAGTCATAATTATTAATCTTCTTGTCCTAGTAGAAAGTCTTTCTCTATGTAAGATGAGAAAGGAATTCATATACATTTATTTTTCTACTTAAATGATTTTGTTTTTTACATGTAGATTCTTAATCCCTTCAGAGTTAATTCCTTTGTATGGTGTGAGAGGCAAAGCTAATTTTATCTTTTTCCAAGAGGCTACACAGTTGTTCCATCACCATTTATTAAATTTCTGTCTTTACACCACTAACTAGAGATGCTGCCTTTGTCATATACTAAATATCCTTAAGTATTTGGGCTAATTTGGGAATTTCTATTCTATTACACTCTTCCATTTCTCTGCTTATACACCAGTAGAATACTGTTTTACTTATACAGGTTTTATAATATGTTTGAATGTCTGGTAAGTCTAGTTTCTCCCTAAACACAAAATTGTTCTTTCCCATGTTTTCCATGTTTTCCTACATATTCCATACGAACTTTAGCATCAAGATATTTAAATCTATAAAGTAATATGTTGGAGGTTTTATGGAGATGACAAGTGTTTTATGAGCTAACTTAGAGAAAACTGACATTTTTATTACTCTAAGCTACCCTTTTTTAGAAGTGGAGATGTATTTTTTTCCAAGAAGACATTTGAATGGCCAAAAGGTACATGAAAGGTACTCAATATCATTAACGATCAGGGCAATACAAACCAAAACCACAATGGGATATCACCTCACAGCTGTTAGAATAGCTATTATCAAAAAGACAAAAAATATTAAGTGTTGGTGAGGATAAAGAGAAAAGGGAACTCTTGTGCACTATCGGTGGAAATGTAAATTGGTGCAACCACTATGGAAAAGAGCATGAAGTTTCCAAAAAAATTAGAAACTATATAATCTAACAAGTCCAATTCTGGCTATATATCTGAAGGAAATTAAATTAGTATTTTGAAGAGATACATGCACCCCCATGCTTGCTGCAGCATTATTAACAATAGTCAATACATAGAAACAACCTAAGTATCCATCAGTAGATAAATAGATAAAGAATATATATATACACACATATACACACAATATATACCTTATGAATACTATGCAGCCCAAATAAAGAATTTATGCCATTTGCAACACCATGAATGAACTTTTTTTTTTAATGGTTTATAAACATATATTGTTATCCCCAGGGGTACAGGACTGTGAATCACCAGGTTTACACACTTCACAGCACTCACCAAAACACATACCCTCCCCAATGTCCATAATCCCACCCCCTTCACCCAATCCCCCTCCCCCCAGCAACCCTCAGTTTGTTTTGTGAGATTAAGAGTCACTTACGGTTTCTCTGCCTCCCAATTCCATCTTGTTTCATTAATTCTTCTTCTACCCACTTAAGCCCCCATGTTGCATCACCACTTCCTCATATCAAGGAGATCATATGATAGCTGTGTTTCTCTGCTTCACTTATTTCACTAAGCATGATACGCTCTAGTTCCATCCATGTTGTCGCAAATGGCAAGATTTCATTTCTTTTGATGGCTGCATAGTATTCCATTGTGTATATATACCACATCTTCTTGATCCA
>NC_081557.1:60326658-60336942 GCF_022355385.1 Mustela nigripes
AGTGTAAAAGTTAAAAAAAAATTTTACCAGAAGACGAGAAAAAAAAATGAAAAAGAAAAAAATTAAATTAACTGCAAGACTAAAAAACAAATCACAAGGAGAAAGCCATGAGTTCCGTGCTTTGCTTTCTCCTCCTCTGGAATTCTGCTGCTCTCCTTGGTATTGAAACTGCACTCCTTCGTAGGTGAACTTGGTCTCGGCTGGATTTCTTGTTGATCTTCTGGGGGAGGGGCCTGGTGTAGTGATTCTCAAATGTCTTTGCCCCAGGCAGAATTGCACCGCCCTTACCAGGGGCCAGGCTGAGTAATCCACTCGGGTTTGCTTTCAGTAGCTTTTGTTCCCTGAGCGCTTTCTGTAGAGTTCTGGAGGACGGGAATACAAATGGCGGCCTCCTGGTCTCCGGCCCAGAGTAGCCGAGAGCCCAGGGCCCCACTCCTCAGTGAGCCCTCAGAGAACAGTGCCCAGTTACTCCTGTCTGCCTGACCTCCGGCCATGCTCCGAGCTCACCGAGCCTGTGGCTGGTTCAAGGTAACACCGAGCTATGAGCTTACTATCAGCTCTGTCTCTGTAGCCGGCTTTCCCGTTCCAATACCCGCAAGCTCTGCAACACTCAGACACCCCCGATCCTTCTGTGACCCTGCGGGACCTGAGGCCATGCTGACCCCGCATGGGCTTCGCCCCGGTTTAGCCTCTGGAGCGATGTCCTTCACCGGAACAGACTTTTAAAAGTCCTGATTTTGTGCTCTGTTGCTCCCGCTTGCTGGGAGCTGGCCCCTCCCCCCGGGGTCTATCTTCCCGTCGCTTTGGATTCACATCTCTGCCAGTCCTACCTTTCAGAAAGTGGTTGTTTTTCTGTTTCCAGAATTGCTGTTTTTCTTCTCTTCGATCTGCCGATGGATTTGCAGGTGTTTGCAATCTTTAGATAAGCTATCTAGCTGATCTCCTGCTAGCTGAAGTAGTCTCAGCCTGCTACTTCTCCGCCATCTTGACTCCTCCCACCATGAATGAACTTTAAGGACATTTTGTTGAGTGAAGTAAGTCAGAGAAAGATAAATACCTATGATCTTATTTATATGTGGAAACTAAACAAAACAAAACAAAAAAAAACTTGTAGAAATAGAGAATAAATTGGTGATTGGCAGATGTGGGGAAGGAGGTACAGGTGGTCAAAGGGTGCAAATTTCTAGTTACAAGATTAATAAATTCTGAGGATTTAATATGTATCAAGATGACTATAGTTTAATCTGTCTGTTTGGTATATTTGTAAGTTGCTAACAGATCTTATAAGTTCTCAACACACACACACATAAAATAATTTTAAGTATGTGAGGTGAGATGTTAACATTGAGTTATTCATTTCACAATATATACATATATCAATTTATCATGTTGTATACCTTAAATTTTTATTACATTTCAATTTTATCTCAAAAAAGCTGGGGAAAAAAGAATATATGATGTTTTTCACTTGTTCAAACCTTCCTCAATATCTCTGGGGAATGTTTTAAAACTTTCCTTGTATAAGATTTTGTACATTTCTTTAATGTATTCCTATGTATGTAATCTTTGCTGCTAATCATAGTGTTTTCTCTATCATTATGTTCTCTGTTTATTGCTTGTGTATACGAAGGCTGCTTAATTTTGTATGTTAATTTTATAAGCTGTACTTGAATAACCCTTCTATTGTTGAGTAATTTTATCATTAATTCTCTGGGGAATGGGAGCATTTGACATAACACTGTATCAACTGCAAGTTAAGATAGTTTTGCTTCTTCTTTATCCATTATTATGCTTATAATTTATTTATCTTCCCTAACTGAGTTAGCTGATAACTCTAATACAATGGTGAATAGCAGTGGAGAGAGGTGGCATCCCTGCCTTGTTCCTCATCTTCATGAAAATTCCTCTGGTATATCCTCTAGTATTTCTTGGTTCAAAAAAAGATCTTGGGGTAGTGTGGGGATGGGGTAACTGGGTGATGGGCATTAATGAAGACAAGTGATAATAAGCACTGGGTATTATATATATATACAACTGATGAATCACTGAACCCCTCCTCTGAAACTAATAATACATGATATGTTAATTAATTGAATTTAAATAAAAATAAAATAAATTTTACAAGATCATGGTTTAAAAACAAAGATATACATATTTTTTATCATTTTGAGAAAGTATTCCTCCTTAAGTGTTTTCCTTAAATGTTTTTATCATGAATTTATGTGAAATTTTTTCCAAGGATTTACTCAATCTACATGGAGATAATTATATAACCTCTCCTTGAATTTATTAAAGTGTACATGATATTAATGGATTTCTTTGTTGCATTCCTAGAGAAATCCCATGATCATGGTGTATTATTTTCTTAATATGGTATTGGATTCTTTCTTGATATTTTAAGTTTTTTGCATCAATATCCATGAGAGATATTGATCTGTAGTTTTCTTTATGTTTGCCTTTATTTGGGTTAGATGTCTGTGTTACATTTTCTTCCTTTTTAATGCTCTGCAATAGCTTATAGAACATGAAATATATCTCATCTTTCAAAGTTGAACAGAATTCCCTTGTGAAACCATTTGGTCCTCATGTTTTGTTTTGTTGTGCTTGGGGGTGGTTCCTCGATAACTTTATGTTTTCTGTGAAAATTTGACTTCAAAGACTTTTTAACTCTAGGGGCACTTGGGTGGCTCAGTCAGTTAAGCGGCTCCCTTCAGCTCAGGTCATGATCCCAGGGTCCTGGGATCAAGCCCCACATCAAGCTCCCTGCTCAGCAGTAGAGCCTGCTTCTCCCTCTCCCTTGCCTGCTGGTCTGTCTACTTCTGCTCTCTATCTCTCTGTCAAATAAATAAATAAAAATCTTAAAAAAAAAAAGACTTTTTAACTCTAATAGGATCAGTTTTGATAACTTGCAAAATTTTCCATTTCATTTAGGTTTTCAAAATTGCTTACAAATTTAACTCATATAATCTTTCTCATTTCTTCTGTTTAAGGGGGTACCTCCCTGTGTATTTTGTGTATTTGTATTTTTCCTTTTCTTTCTTGAACAAGTTATCTAATGGTTTATCTGTTAATTTTTTTAAATGGGATTTTGGATTTAAATCATGCTTGAGTCTTTAAACTAAGATGGTCTCTGTAAGATGAGTCTGTTCTTCTAAATCATGTTGCTGGTCTTTTACATAGGGTATATTTTGAAATATCTTTCCTGTAGTCCTACTCTGATCTGTGCAGGCATTTTATGGTGTTTTCAGAATTAGAGTACATTTAATCTTCCAAGTGGTTGCTCCAACTCTCTCTCTGGCTCCCTCTTTGCATTCTGTGACTTCTTGGCTGCCTTTGTTCTCAGCAAAGACACAAAGGTGGATGGCTAGGGATGAGATTTTATAGAATCCTGGTGCTAGGAATTTTTTCTCTTTCTTTTTTTTTACTCATAGTGTTTAAACAACAGCATTTATATAACAGAAAAGTAAACAATATATAATTTCAAATAAACAGCTATTCTGTATTTTTACACTAAAGTGATAGAATATGTAAAGTAAGATTTAATATGTAACGTAACATGTGATAAAGAACAGCATACATGCATAACAATTAATATGTTAAAAAATGTATAACATATTATTGTGTTAAAGTAACAACACAAGTGTGTAAAAAAATTTTATCTGGTATAGTGTGTCCTCAGTTGGCTCTCTAAAAAGTTGGTCTCCCTTACATACTTTTTCATAATATAAACTTTTCATTTACCATTCTCTACCTTTCTATGTTAATAAACTTTTATTTCCTCTGATACATTCAATGTTGAAATTGCCCGAATTGTCCCAAAAATCATTGCCCTAATTGTCTCAAAAATGTCCTTTGAACTGCCTTGTACAAACCAGCACAGCTCCCAGGTCTACATACTGATATTGATTATAATGTCTGTTAAGCATTCTTTTTTTAAAAAAATTTGTTTGTATTTAAGCACTCTTTTAATCCAGCACAAATCTGTTCCCCTTCAATTTTTCATGAGACAGTACTGCAGAAGAGACCAACTCCTACAGGGTTTCTAACTTTCTGGATTTGTCTGATTGCTACTATGGGATGGCACTGAGCTTGACTCCTCTCTCCTTCTCTCTCCTATATATCCTATTTATCTCTCTCTAAACAAGATGGCAAACTTCCAATGTTCAAGATTATGATCTATTTATTTTTATATACCCAGAAACAAGACCATGCCTGACCCACACCATGCTCAAGTTTAATATTTTTGTTCTTGTTTTTGTTTTTAATAAAATACATATAGAATTGGCCAGCAAAAGGTCAGTTTTTCCTAATCAATACCAAGACCTGGCATTTGCTTCAGATTACTATACCCTAAAACGTTTTCTGTCACTCTCTCTCTGTGGTGCTCGCTCTCTCTCTCTCATACACACACACCCCAAAAAGAACAACCACCACAACCACCATGCAAAACAACAAAAATAGAATGATGGTATACAGTTTCTCAGATAGGTGGGAACCTGACAGAACAGCTAGGAAAATCTTCTAAAGTAGAATGATAATGACAGTGATTACACAGTGTAAGTATTGCCATTAGGAAAGAAACAGGAAGTGTTTCTACAGCAAATGGGCATTGAGCATAAATGCATCATTTTGGCAGATGAAATTAAGATACAGATACAGAATTGAAATGATAAGCCAATCTATCGCTTATTTGAAAAAGCTGTTGTGAAGGACGTTAACTAAAAAAATAATAGCAGTACCCTATGTTTACAAATAAAGCATGCAGACAAGTCAGCACTCAAAACAAGTATCCTAATCCTGATTCCAGCTCTCCAACCATTATGTTTTCAATAAAGCCCTTTATTTCTCTGACCTTCCATCTATAAAGTGCAGAGGATACTTTGTTATTGCTTTAACTAGAAATATTGTCTGCCTTAATCTGATGAAACTTCATCTTTCATGGTAGACAATGGAATGAGGACTTTCTTGTGGGGGTTATCTTTAGCTCCTGAGATTCATCTTTTCTATGAAACTTTCTCAGGAGACTCCAGAAGATGGTCCCGACATTGCCATCTCAGAGATGCGGGGCTTGGTTTCATTACAGAAGTTGGTGAGCTTCTTCAGAGCCAAATGACAGACAAAGGCAAAAGCAAAGCTCAGAGCAAAAATAAAGATGTATGAATTTTGCTTCCTTTGAAAGTAATAATCACATATATTCTATTCTCTTTGGACAATGATGAGATAGAACTTATAACTAGGTTCCCTGAACTTTCATTCAGTATAAACTGTTTCTACTGTAATTTCTTCCATTTACCCTCTCTATGGTTTGCGATACTGCTTATTCCAACAAGAAACGGTGCAAAGTACAGTGATTTATCACTTTGAATGTTTTCATAATTTCTCAAAGTGCCTTCCATTTGCTCTAGTATGAATCCTACAAAGTATATTCCATATCTTGATTGATTTCTAATTTTTATTCAATGCTGATGAGTCAGACTTCCCTTAAACATATTGTATATTTTTCTATTCCTACTCACTGGTTTCTTTTAACTCTTACAGAATTTATTTTAAATCCTAGAGAAAACAGGGGCAGCTGGGTGGCTCAGTCAGTTAAGCATGTACCTTTGGCTCAGGTTGTAATCCCAGAGTCCTGGGACTGAGCCCCACATCAGACTCCCTGTTCGGTGGGGAGCCTGCTTTTCCCTCTGCCTGCCACTCCCCCTGTTTAAGCATTCTCTTGCTCTCTCTCTCTCTCTCTCTGTCAAATAAATAACAAAAATAAAAATAAATAAATCCTAGAGAAAATTCTAAGAAATTGATGGTAACACTGCAAGCTATACACTGTTCTAAACATGGTAATAAAGTACAAAATAGATACATGATTTACAACCAAAAGAACAAACAGTACTGAAAAAGACTGTACTTAAATAAAAATTGAATGTAGTCTTTTCTTTGTTCCAGAAAGTGGTCTGCAAATCCATTGTCCTCCATTACATCAAGAGGGAAACAGCATGCACTGAGTTGAAGTAC
The DNA here is from genome assembly GCF_022355385.1 of Mustela nigripes. NCBI lineage: Eukaryota > Metazoa > Chordata > Mammalia > Carnivora > Mustelidae > Mustela > Mustela nigripes. Next base: position 60,332,668 of record NC_081557.1, read on the forward strand.
CAAAGGCACATATACCCTTTAAATGCTTTATAGATCAGGCTGGATGATAACACTGTAGAAGTGGACTATTTCAAATCATCACATAACAGTCTTTTTATTCTAATTATCTATCATTTTAAATATTGACAAAATTCTCAGAAGCTTCTTAAGAGTGATTCTTTAGAAAAACATTTATAGTAATCACTGGGCTTTGTGCAAGTACTGGCAGGTTAATGGTCAGTGACCATTAGGGTACAATATTGCTTACTATCCCAAAGGAAGATTTCCCACAATTCAAAATAATAGGCAGATATATAGGGTGTCACCTGAGAGAGACTGCAAAGAGAAAAGGAAATACACAAGTTTTCTAGATGTCAGGTTGTACATATTTTTTCATATATTATTTAAATTTCACAATGACCATCTTTGAGAAAATTGAAGCATAAAGGAGCTAAGTAATTTTTCCAGGATCCTACAGCTAAAAGAAATAGAGCCAGGTTTCAAACAAAGTCTGTATGATAAGACCATGCTCCCTTCACAGGTCATGATGCCTTTACTACAAGACTATTATTCCCACAAAATATTACAACTGGTCTGCACAAGAAGCAGCAACTATCCCTCTTCCATGCCTCCTTCTGCTCACCTGAAATTCTTACTTCTACCAACCTGATGACAGGATAAGAAGACAAAGGCTTTAGAAAGAAGGGCATTGAGATTTGTTACCCCAAAGTGCAAGGACTGCTTGCCTTTGTGGTGCCTTCTCCACAGCAAAAGTTAGTTGATCACACATTATAAACTACTGCTTTAAAAAATATTTAACATGGTTTATATGACTGCATAGGTAAGATTAATGGGACAGCAATAAGATACCAATAGCATAAGGGACTTCACAAAGAGAGAACAAATGGTGGTAATAGACCCATACTTAATAGGCTAGAGGCAGAAAATATAAAATGGAAAAGTCAGGCTGAAGGGCGAGAATTTGAAGAAAGATGGTGAAGGCAAGAAGATAGAGCCCAGAAAATACGGCAGATCTAACCAAGAGACTTTATAGAAATGGAGAAAATGATAAGAAATACCGCTGGAAGGAAATTATTTTTAATAAAATATCACTACACATAAAAAGGATTTCAAATCATCATGGCTCATCCCAAAATTATCATTCTTAGAATCAAAGAAATAATATATTTGTAAACTATTTACATACTCTGCCACTAATTATTTTTTCCATCAGTGGTATGATATATTAAGAAGTAATCTGAATTTCTGATCAGGAGGCTGTACTAAGGCATTTGACTGTCCAACTAGCATTTTAATTTCAACATGTCCAAAACTGAAGTTATCTTTTTCCTCTCTTCTAGGACCTCCCCATAACAGCAGCCTATCTCTCCTATACTTTCCTTCTCTTGGAGACAAAATGACCATTGTTGAGTAACCCAATCCAGAAATGTAGGAGTCATTCCAGACCCTTGTCTCTCTCTAATTTATATCCAGTCAATCACTGTCCTTTCAAATTATATCTCTAAGCATGTCTCTGGTCTTTCCCTCATCTACATTTCCATTAATACATCATGATTTAAGCTCTCATTATTTTTCCTTTGAATTATTATAATACCTCCACACTGCTGACAGTGTTTTTCTAACATGAAAATCTGATCCATTTACTTCCCTGTTTTAAATCCTTTAGTCACCCAGCATCCCTTTCAAGATAAAATTACAACTTCTTAATATGATGGAAAGTGTCCTCCATCACCTAGTTTCTACTTTGCAATTTAGCCTCATCTCTGACCACAAAGACAGAACTACAACGCAGTCATGCCAAATTATTTGCACTTTCTTGGACCTAGTATATTGTCGCTTGTCCATGTCCCTTTAAATGGCACACCAACTCCAACTACCCTTTCTGCTCATCCTTTATAGTTCATATCTCTTAAGTAATACCTGTGCTTAGCCGTACCATATACTAATTTTATCAAAATATAACTATTTTAATATGTATTTGTGAGTAATGACTGAAAAAATCTGAAATGAGGTCCTAATTTTCTCATTTTTAATCCCAAATCACTTTACCTATAGAGTCTCCATTTCCTCAGGTAAAAATAACTGCCAAAGGTTAAACTACATCCTATGGTTAAAATAATGCACATTGACTCAGTAAAGCACTCTAGGAGACAATACTACTTTCCTTGGTGACTGCTTTCAGAAATCCTTGCAAAGGAGTCCTTGAAAATCTCTTTAACCAGTCCTCAGTCCCTAGTCTAGCCAATCCAGCTCTGTCATCCTGAGAATTTCTTTCCATGTGTATTGATTATTACTGCCTCAAGATACTTGTCATATCAATTTCTACCCTAACACACTTGCCATATCAATTTATACACAACCTAAACATGGGAAGTAATGCTAGACAGCAATTTCAACTATCCACAAACAACAATATGAAGAAAATTGCTAACAAACATCTTTAATGTACAGTGTGCTAAACTTCCATCTGAGAAGATAACCAGGCCCTTCTAGAATGAGAAGACATAGAAAATTTAGGGATCTTGGAAACTTAGCTAACTTAGGAATATTGGGAAACATGGCCCAGACACTTCGGTCCAAAACCTATGGGATACAGCAAAGGCGGTCCTAAGGGGGAAATACCTAGCCATCCAAGCCTCCCTCAAAAAAATTGAAAAATCCAGAACACAGCAGCTGTCTCTACACCTTAAAGAACTGGAGAATCAAAAACACATCAAACCAACTCCACACATAAGAAGGGAAATCATCAAGATTAGAGCTGAGATCAATGAGGTAGAAACCAGAGATACAGTAGAACATATCAATGAAACTAGAACCTGGTTTTTTGAAAGAATCAATAAGATTGATAAACCATTGGCCACACTAATCCAAAAGAAAAGAGAGAAAGCCCAAATTCATAAAATTATGAATGAAAAGGGAGAGAACACAATGAACACCAAGGAAGTAGAAACAATCATCAGAAGTTCTTATCAACAGTTATATGCCAATAAGCTTAGCAACCTAGATGAAATGGATGCATTCCTGGAAAACTATAAACTCCCAAAATTGAACCAGGAAGAAATCGACAACCTGAATAGACCGATATCTAGTAATGAGATTGAAGCAGCGATCAAAAACCTCCCAAAAAACAAGAGCCCAGGACCTGATGGATTCCTTGGGGAATTCCACCAAACTTTCAAAGAAGAAATAACACCTATTCTCCTGAAGCTGTTTCAAAAAATTGAAGCAGAAGGAAACCTTCCAGACTCTTTCTATGAAGCCAGCATTACTCTGATCCCCAAACTAGGCAAAGACCCTACCAAAAAGGAGAATTTCAGACCAATATCACCAATGAATATGCATGCTAAGATTCTCAACAAGATCCTAGCAAACAGAATCCAACAGCACATTAAAAAGATTATCCACCATGACCAGGTGGGATTCATCCCTGGGCTGCAAGGATGGTTCAACATTTGCAAATCAATCAATATGATAGAACAAATTAATATGAGAAGAGAAAAGAACCACATGGTCCTCTCAATTGATGCAGAAAAAGAATTTAACAAAATCCAGCATCCGTTCCTGATTAAAATGCTTCAAAGTATAGGGATAGAGGGAACATTCCTGAACTTCCTCAAATCTATCTAAAAGTATAGGGATAGAGGGAACATTCCTGAACTTCATCAAATCTATCTATGAAAGACCCACAGCAAATATCATCCTCAATGGGAAAAAGCTTGCAGCCTTCCCATTGAGATCAGGAACAAGACAAGGATGCCCACTTTCACCACTCTTGATAGTTGCTCTAAAAACAATCCATTTTCTGCAAAAAGCTCCTAGTTTTTTATTGTTCCCAAGCCTTCCTCTGAAATCTTTTTTTTTTTTAATTTTTTATAAACATATATTTTTATCCCCAGAGGTACAGGTCTGTGAATCGCCAGGTTTACACACTTCACAGCACTCACCATAGCACATACCCTCCCGAATGTCCATAACCCCACTCCCCTCTCCCAACACCCCTCCCTCCAGCAACCCTCAGATTGTTTTGTGAAATTAAGAGTCACTTATGGTTTGTCTCCCTCCCACTCCCATCTTGTTTCATTTGTTCTTCTCCTACCCCCTTAACCCCCCATGTTGCATCTCCACTTCCTCATATCAGGGAGATCATATGATAGTTGTCTTTCTCTGCTTGACTTATTTCACTAAGCATGATACCCTCTAGTTCCATCCACGTCGTCGCAAATGGCAAGATTTCATTTCTTTTGATGGCTGCATAGTATTCCATTGTGTATATAA
>NC_081557.1:60337042-60368933 GCF_022355385.1 Mustela nigripes
ATGACAGTTGTCTTTCTCTGCTTGACTTATTTCACTAAGCATGATACCCTCTAGTTCCATCCACGTCGTCGCAAATGGCAAGATTTCATTTCTTTTGATGGCTGCATAGTATTCCATTGTGTATATATACCACATCTTCTTTATCCATTCATCTGTTGATGGACATCTAGGTTCTTTCCATAGTTTGGCTATTGTAGACATTGCTGCTATAAACATTCAGGTGCATGTGCCCCTTCAGATCACTACATTTGTATCTTTAGGGCAAATACCCAGTAGTGCAATTGATGGGTCATAGGGTAGTTATATTTTCAACGTTTTCTTTCTCTGAAATCTTGAGTCATCTTCTTCAATGCAAGACCTGTTTTCTTCAACATTTACTATTACCACCATTTATTTTTTCAAATATCCACTGTTACACATCGAGTTCTTCAGAAGCAGAACCAAAGATGAGGATGAGTATGCATGCAATTTATTGAGAAAGTACTTTCAGGAGTAACCTGTAGGAGAGTCAGGGAAACAACACACTACGCAGGAACATGTGGACTTGGGTGAAGATCCTTTAAATCCCTAACAATGCTACAGGCAATGGTAGCAGTGCTTCAACTGGAAGCTGCTTGGATGTGGCCAAAGGCTAATGGTCCTGTGAAGATTGCAAATGTGAGACATAAGTTCACCAAACCTGCATCAGATGTGAGATGGACACAGCAACCAAACTGTTAAAAGAATTCCCTGATGTTCTGTGTGGAGCACTAATAGCCATCCACTTTTCATCTCTGATTGTACTTCATCAGATTTTCAAATCTTTATATATCTAGCAGATACTCAACAAATATTAGCCAATAATGATCAAATAATAATCGTCTCAAGTAACAAAAGAATAAAACCCCTTAACTAAGGTTTAATTAATTTTTGCTATTAAAAATAATAGTAATTGGTTTTTGTTAACTCTAACTGGATAGCATAATCAAATAACATTTCAGTTTAAATGATACTTTGAATACATGTGAATGAATACAATAATGTTCATAGTAAAGGATGCTTCTCTCCTCTATTGTCCTCTTCACCAGAAAAGTTAAATGTTCCCTATAATGTATTTTCCTTTATTTCTATATAAATTAATATGATACATGGGCTTCCTAAAAGAGCTTTGATCTTAGAAATAAAAAACAAATTCTAAACTGTGATAAACTGAAGAGAAAAAAGGAATTTAAGTGAATTTGAAATTATGATTTTTACTTTATCAAGATAAACCTTGCTACTGTACCTAAGGGCTTAAATAACCACATTTTTATCCTAGAATGTACTCACAATTTTTATTCATAGTTCTCCTATATTTACAGTTATACTGAAAATATACCATCTTTATAGCCAAGTTTGAACCAGCTTTAAAAAATAGATTAAAAAATAGTAAAATATTCTGTGATTCTTTTGGCTCATAAACAAATGTAGTTTAAAAATCCTTTTACTCATTTGTAACCTCTATGCCTAAAAATTCAAATTAAAGGGACTATTAATTTAAATAATGCCTCAAGGAAAGGCAATATCAAGACATTCACCAGAGCCTCAACTGATAGATAAATAAAAGCTTAAAGGATCATTGCTCTGATAATTGCCTTGAATTGTTGAAAGGGAATAAGTAAATCAGAGTCTGGTTGTGGTTATTAAAGATACAACTAGTAAATTTAATTTTAGATATATTAAAAATTTTTAATTCTTCCCTATCATTTATCCACTATCAATTTCCAGAATCTAGCATCACTACACATTTGTTTAATCGATGTTGTAAAAAAGCAAATATCTATTGGAACACACTATACACAGGACTATGCTAGTCCTTTAGGAACCTATACATCTGTTAAAGACACAAGAGGTGCAGTACACACACACACACACACACACACACACACACAAAGAGTACCAAGTTTGCAATTATATGTAATCAAGTGCTACAGTAAATAATTCATATTTCAAGAGTCCAAATCAAAAGAGATAAGCTTACATTCTAGAACAGATGAGAAGGCCTTCATAAAAAGGACGGGATTTGGGGCACCTGTGTGGCTCAGCTGGTTGAGTATCTGATGCTTGATTTCAGCCTAGGTGATGATCATAGGCTCATGGAATGGAACCCCGGCAGGCTTCATGCTCAGTGGGGAATCTATTTGAGATTCTCTCTCTCCCTCCATCCTCCATCTCCGCACCACCACCCACTGCTTGGGCTCTCTCTCTCAAAATAAATAAATAAAATCTTAAAAAAAAAAAAAAAGATGGGACTTGAGTTGGAACTCAAAGAGTAAGCCAGATTTAAAATGAGGAATAGGAATGATATGGACATTCCATTAGAACTCATGATAAAGGCATACTGACTGGAAGGAGTGGCCATGCAAACTACCTGCCTCACTGCTACAAAAGTGATGTTTCTAAAGAATGAAGATCCACCTCCTTGGACCCACCCTTCATTTTCCATTCTCATTACCCTTGCATTTCCCCTAAAGCACCAAGATCTTTTGCACATGCTCCTTCCCCTTCCTTCAACAACACATGCCATTTGAAATGTCTGTCCTCTCACCAAATCCTATCATTAGGGCCTCTTTTTTTTTTTAAGATTTTATTTATTTATTTGACAGACAGAGATCACAAGTAGACAGAGAGGCAGGCAGAGAGAGAGAGAGGGAAGCAGGCTCCCTGCTGAGCAGAGAGCCCCATGCAGGACTAAATCCCAGGACCCTGAGATCAAGACCTGAGCCAAAGGCAGTGGCTTAACCCACTGAGCCACCCAGGTGTCCTCATTAGGACCTCTTTAAGACCACCTTCTAAGACTTGGGCTAAATTTCTCTCATTAGTGAGCCCTTTTGTTACCTCCCCACATGGAGTTCTATGTCCCCAAATGGCCCTACATTATTCTGACAAAACTTACAGAACACATATGAAGTCAGAGCGTTAAATTATTTATATCTGGTCTCTATTTAGATCGCAAGATCTCAGAGAAAGAGATATTATCCATTTTTAATACTTAGTAACTGGACATATAACAAGGGTTTTGTAGATGTTTGGTAAACAAAGAAATAACTGGAAGAGAATAAAAGGAAGAGGAAAAGGAGGAAAGTTGGACTAAGTAAAGAGGATTTAAACTAGTGAGAGAGAAAAAATACAAAGGCACATATTATTGAGAGCTACAAATGCCAGGCTCAGAAGATTAGGCTATATAAGGTTCTGCATCAAAGATATGGAATAATAAAGGGAAAAAAGTAAAATGGTTAGCAATACACTGTGTGAAGTGTGGGGGAAAAAATAACACTGAAGGAGTCTGAGAAAGGAGGACAATACAGTTGAATTTTACAGGCTTATATGAGGAAAAATTCCCCTCCCCCCATAAGCCACTGGACTAAGGTCAAATTAATTATATTGCTCCTGAGCTGAACTCTAGTTTGAAGAGTCAATGGAACTTCTATGGGAAAACACAACACGAATTCAATTTCACTCCTTTCTAAAGGAAGACACTGGCAATGAGTTTTACAAAACCCATAAATCCACAGAGACAAAGAGAAAATGAGGCAAAGGAAAAAAAAAGAAAAATGAGGCAACCAATATAAAATTATAGATACCAGAAAGCAACTCAGATAAACAATAACCAATCTAGAAGACCTAATGAAAGGACATAGTAAAGAAACAACCCAATTAACATTATAGAATTTCCAAAAACATCAAAAATTGCCAGCAATAGGTACCTCTTGAAGTAAGTGTAGAAATAGGTGGAGGTACGAGAACCTTGTCGAAAATATATCCAAGAAGCGTTCAGAAACTTAGATCCCCCACACTGGGTACCACATGACTATTGCTCCCCAGTAGAAAATTGGAGATCTCCTCTCTGCATGGAAAATAAGGGTTTCTGGAATGGGGACACAGACAAACGTGAAGGGAAAATCCCATCAAGTAAAATATAGCAATTAAATAAACATTTGCATACCTCAGTCCTCTTGCACAACTTAACTACAAAAGTACTAGACAAGAAAAATACTGGAAAGTCCTCTGTGCAGCTTCATCAGCTCCAAAAAACAATCAGAAGATGCTGACACTGGAGTTTCCCCAATTAAACAACTCGGTCAAATCACCTTACTGTGAAGCCAATGAATTGCAAGTCCCATTCAAGGTCTCTACAAAGGTTTTCCTGGCCCAATTTAAATATGAGCAAACAATCAAAGATCAAAAATCCCAAGCATGTGATGAATGCTTCTAAAAGATAGAGTATGAAATAAACACAAACTTGGATGAAGCAAGGATAGGATAGGGAAAAGAAAACTTCAAACACTAATTAGCAGCCTCAGATGAGAAAATATTGCATTAATGAAGATGATGTTATAAATTTAGTTCAAAGAACAAAAATGACCTAAAGTATGATGGCAAAAATGACAAACTGAGTAGAAACATTGTAAGATGAAGCAAGAAAACCACTCAAAAATTAGAGCAAAAAGACAGAGATGGGACGTAGAGAGAAAACCCAAGGAAATCAAATGACCCATTCAGCAGGTCCAATATCTAGAAAATAGTATTTCTAGATAGGTATATCAGAGAAAATAGATGAAAATAGATCATTAACAAAATAATTTAAGGCACTTTTTCAAAGGTATGTGTTTCCAGCTTAAAGACCTCATCAAGTACTCAGCCAATGGATACATATCAAACAAGAGCCTCACAAAATTCTAGAATACTGTTGACAAGGTAGTATCTTGCAAGCTTTCTGGAAGAAAAGTGAAAGACTTGGGGAGAGACAGGTCACATATGAAGAATCAGAACAGATAATAACATCGAACTCAACAGCAATGTTTGAAGAAACAGTGGGAAAGACCTTCAAATTCTGAAAAATACTTTCAAACCTACCGTTATAGATCCAGCCACTCTATTAAGCAAGCATGGAGTCATTTTCAGGCAAAAAATCTCACAGAATGTATCTCATGTGAATGTCTTAGAAAGAAGATAGTAGCAGGATGTCTGGGTGCTCCGTCAGTTTAATGTCCAACTCTTGATTTCAGCTCAGGTCATGATCTCAGGTTGTGGGACTGAGCCCTGTGTTGGGCTCCATGCTCAGGGGGGAGTCTGCTTAAAAGACTCTTCCTCTCCCTCTATGCTCCCCCACCCACCCACTGCTCATGCACTCACCCTAATGCATGCGCTCTCTCGCTCTCTCTCTCTCTCTCTCAAGAAATTAATCATTTCTTAAAAAGTTACCAGATGCCCCACCAAATATAAGAATAAGTTAATAAGGGAGAAGAGATGATATACAGGAAATAAGAGCTCCAACCCAAGAGAGAGGTAAAGAAAGATCCAGGAAAAGATCTGTGCAACAGGGAAAAAGAACAACCAGTCTATATTGGAACAGATTAGAAAGCTACTAAGATTTCATCAAGCATAAAATTGACAGAATATCTGATGAGTCTGAATGTACTGAGATGAATTTCATGTTCTCAGAAACTTTAAAATTAAACTAGCACTTGGTACACTAAAAAAAAAAAAAAAGCAAATGGGGCACCTTGGTGACTCAGTCATTAAGTGGCTGCCTTTGGCTCAGGTCATGATCCCAGGGTCCTGGGGTTGAGGCCCATGTTAGGCTCCCTGCTCAGCAGGAGGCCTGCTTCTCCTCTCCCAGTCTCCCTGCCTGTGTTCCCTCTGTGTGTGTGTGTGTCTCTCTGTCAAATAAATAAATAAAATCTTTTTAAAAATTCTTTTTTAAAAAATCAAATGAAAAAAGTCAAGTATTAATAACAGGGAAAAAGAAAACATCAGTGAGAACATTAAGAATAATTTGATTAGGGGTGCCTGTTGGCTCAGTTGGTAAAGCATGTGACTTCATCTCCAGGTTGTAAATTCAAGCCCCATGTTGGGTGTAGAGATTACATAAAATAAAATCTTTTTTGAAAAAAATAATTAGATTATACTACATAGTTTAGCTGTGTATAAGGTTTACAAACCTGCATTTCACACATACACACACACACACACACAAAAAAAAATACTGATTTAACCAAACATATCCTTATTCAGAAGAAGACAGAAAGCAAAAATGTTTCAGCATAGGAAGTTAATAATCTTTCTAAAATACACAAAAAATAATAAATAGGTGTATAAGTGTGTTCCTGAGTAATAAAGAGACATATACAAAAAACTTTAAAAATCACCTATAAGAATTAAAACAGGAAGAGATGGCAAAAAGAACCATCTTTCTGTGCAGGAAGAGATGGCAAAAAGAACCATCAAAAGATCACTTAGCAGCAACAACTATATATCAAATCCAGGAGTCAGAGATCTGCTTAGGGGCTCTCCTTTTACTCCTTTTCTCCTTTTTCTTTTCTACCCACTGTACCACTATGTCCAAAAACATGAAGGAGAAAGAAAAGTGGTCCCCAATCTTTAATCCATTACTATCAGAACTTTAAGTCCAAAGCAACCTCATGTCTAAGAAAATTATTCCAAGACATAAAGTAAAAACATATCTATTAAAACTTAAGGAAATTATTTGCTTACTAATTCCTATAGGTCAACCACATTAACCAGATATTACCTATTTATTTGTATATGTAATTACTAAAACCTAGATATGTGAAGGCCAGTCTCCTACATGAAGAAAATAAAAAAGAGTTCTACAAATCTCCCCAGCATCACCTTCTCATAAAGTCACAATTTCTTCTCTTTTGTTCTATAGCAGCATTCCATGTTTCCAGCATTTATAATGCCCGTGTTTCACCTCATGGAGGCACCAATACATTATGCTTTCATGACAGCCATGTGCCAGGTTGATTTGGGTCTAATTACTCCAAAGGCTGAATATCATCTTGGTCTTTGGCTATTGCTACGCTGGCACTTTGTTTAGTAACTGCTAAATCATTCCCAGAAGCTGCCAAATTTGACTGGTTCAGGATCACTGTTTCAATGTCTGTCTGTCTCTGTCTCTTTCTCTCTCTCTCTCTCTCTCTTTCTCTCTCTCATACACATAGAGGCACACGGGCCTGTATTTGTGAATATTCATTCCTCGAATAATTTTAGCTAGTCTCTCCCACATTTCACAGATGTCTTGGAACAAAGGCCACTACAAAACTGAGATAATTAACTCCTGTTCCTTCCTTTTACAAATGAGAAAAACAAACAGAGAGAGGAAATTTTTGCCCAAGTATTATAACCCAGGGCTTTGGCCTCTCAGTCGAGCAATCTATATCATGCTACCTATTCTGATTTTTCCACAGAGATTTTTGAGAACGTGTTTTCACCTCACCATCCACCATTAAATAAATGAAGTGTTTTAATATTATACATGAAATTTTTGTACATGTATGCAACATGTACCAAACATTTTAGTACTCAAAACAGGAGATGTGTAGTAAACACTGATTAAATGGAAAAATGAAGATTTCTGTTACACGAAAGGTATTTTTCCAGGCACTGAAGATTTGATCAATGCTTCATTGAAATTACAGTTCAATATATGAGAAATGATCATTCAACCAAAAACATTTTGGAATCAGGTTGGGGTTATTTTCAATTTTTTGCCTTTTATTTTTCCTTACTATTTTGTTTTCTTTTTTTCCAAAATATCTTTGAAAAGTGATAGTCAAATATAATCCTTGTGAATTTAATATATTAAAGGGTACTTATTGAGATCCCTTCTAAATTTTGAATAGTTTGTTGCTCATGTTCAAAAGAAATAACTGATCTAATCAACTTTAAATTATACTAAGTTTCTCAGAACAGCTTTGTTACTGATGCAATAAAAATGGCTTTTCTCCTGGGAGATGCTGATGAGATTTATGTGTTCAACCATAAAGCAAAAGCTGTACTTCTGTTTGAAGTATGTGCTTTAAAGATAAAAAAGCAAGCCTCATTTTTTCCCTTTTAACGAAATGTTTATGAAAGTTTCTAGATAATACAATATCAACCCACTCCATACCCCAACTAAGGCAGGAGTAGCATAAAAATTTCCCATGATATCTTGTTAATGTGGTGCTTTTTGCTGTACAAGGCTGAGAGTGTCATCTCCATGTTAAGTGACCCTGGGGTTTCTTTAAAAACAAAATTGTTAATGATCTAGCTAATGAGACTATACTTTCTCATCATATATCAGCTTTTTACTGATCTATCTGTTTTTGAGAAGCACAGCTGTGACCCATCACGAAACACCCACCAGAGAGTAATAGTTTTGGCACTTTAAAACCAGACAGTTAGATATGAAAGAATCTGAATTTCACTATAAATTGCCTGAGTGATCCATTTAGTCATAGAAAAGCCATTCATATTGTGAACAAATTATAAGAAAAAGAGGTAGGAGAGACACAGGATCCCCATTAAATGTCTTTCCCTGGGAAACTACGGTATAAATACGGAGTTCTCTTTGTCTTTGTCTGCTGTAGCTCATCATAATTCTAAATTCTTTTTTGCTCTTGTTTATACAATGCCCTTGCTGAATAATTTTTCCCCTTCAGAAGTGTTTTTTCCATTAACACAGTATGATACTCTATAGTTTGAAATGCTTCAAACTGTGGAGTAACAGAATTTGTCCTTTTTTTTTTAACATACTGATGAAGGGAATCATACTTGATACTGATAGATGAGAATTCAAGAAGAGAATACAAGCTCCCAGAGAACAAAGAAATATTTATGGAAGTATTTTGAGACAGAGGCACAATTTGGTAAGTCTGAAGTAGACCTATTATAGTGAGCCATTCAAACAAGAGAATCACAAATTGTTTGTTCATGACAAAAAAAAAAAAAAATGTTCTAAAGGAGCAATTTATTCCTTGAACATGCCCTAGTAATCAATCAATAATCTCTAGTTTTTATTTATATTTACAAAAGACACACCATTATTTTTTCTGTGTCCATGAGCTCCTGGAGGGCAGAAATTATTTCTACAATGGTCGCCCCTTATCTGTGGAGAATACATTCCAAGACCTCCAGTGGATGCCTGAAACTGCAGATAATACCAAACCTCATATGCACTATATGCTTTTCCCTACACATACATAACTATGATAAGGCTTAATTTATAAATTAGGAAAAGGAAGATATTAACAAAAATTAATAATAAAGTAAAATTAAAATAAAATAAATAAAAAATAATATTATACACAAATAAAAATTATGTGAATGTGGTCTCTCGCTCTCTCTTATTATTCCATACTCATTGTTCTTCTGGAGATGATGTGAGATGATAAAAAACCTACCTAATGAGATGAAGTGAGGTGAATGACATAGCCATAGTGACATATTATTAAGCTGCTCCCAGTCTTCTAAGAGAGGTCAGAAGGAGGATCATCTGCTCCCAGACCGCAGCTGACTGCAGTAACTGAAACCACGTGAAGCAGAATGGCAAATAAAGGGGGCACTACTGTATTGCTAACTGTGGGGTGCCCTATATCTATAGCAGAGCCTAGTACATGGTGGGCCCCAAATAAAAATTCACTGAAGGTATATTCATTCACCAAGGCACTTGAAATTTTTTTGAAAACAAAAGTATATATGTATCTTCATCTTGTCCAGTAAAATTTCTTTCACACTCTACTCATTCCTGAACAGTGTGCTTCCAGAATGTGGCTAGAAACTTAGGAAATTGGGATATTATCTGGGTAATATTGTAAGCTAAATTTAAAATGTCTAAGTATACTATTTGGCAATCTATAGAATTAAATTAGGCCTCGTCTCCTGTGAAAAATGGCATCTAATAGATAATTAAATGAATTGTAACTGTTAGTGTTATTTGATGGTGTTTCTAATGAGCAGGCAGGAAGGCAAGTTACAGAGCAGCCTGAGTCTCTTTTTTTAATTTTTATTATTTTTTAAATTTATTTTCAGTGTTCTAGCATTCATTGTTTATGTACCACACCCAGTGCTCCATGCAACGCTGGCCCTCCATAATACCCACCATCAGGCTTACCCAACCTCCCACTCCCCGCCCCTCCAAAACCCTCAAATTGTTTTTCAGAGTCCACAGTCTCTCATGGTTTGTCTCCCCCTCCAATTTCCCCAATTCCCTTCTCCTCTCCATCTCCACATGTCCTCTATGTTATTCCTTGTGCTCCACAAATAAGTGAAACCATAGTAATTGACTCTCTCTGCTTGACTTATTTCACTCAGCATAATCTCTTCCAGTCCCATCCATGTTGCTACAAAAGTTGGGTATTCATCCTTTCTGATGGAGGCATAATATTCTATTGTATATATGGACCACATCTTTCTTTTTTTTTTTTAATTTTCTTTTTTTTATAATATGGACCACATCTTTCTTATCCATTCATCTGTTGAAGGGCATTTTGGCTCTTTCCACAGTTTGGCGACTGTGGCCCTTGCTGCTATGACATTGGGGTACAGATGGCCCTTCTTTTCACTACATCTGTACCTCTGGGGTAAATACCCAGTAATGCAACTGCAAGGTCATAGGGAAGCTCTAGTTTTAATTTCTTTTTTTTTTTTTTCAGATTTCAACTGTTTTATTTTTTTTTATTTTTTTATTTTTTATAAACATATATTTTAATTTCTTAAGGAATCTCCACACTGTTCTCCCACCAACAATGCATTCCCACCAACAGTGTAAGACAGTTCCCTTTTCTCCACATCCTCTCCAACAAACATTGTTTCCTGTCTTGTTGATTTTGGTCATTCTAAATGGTGTAAGGTGGTATCAATGTGTTTTTTTGTTTTGTTTTGTTTTTCAGCTGAGCTGCCCAGGTGCTGCAGTATAAACATACTTTATTTTTTTTAATTTATTTTTTATTTATTTTCAGCATAATAGTATTCATTATTTTTTCACCACACCCAGTGCTCCATGCAATCCATGCCCTCTATAATACCCACCACCTGGTACCCCGACTTCCCATCCCCCGCCCCTTCAAAACCCTCAAATTGTTTTTCAGAGTCCATAGTCTCTCATGGTTCACCTCCCCTTCCAATTTCTTCCAACTCCCTTCTCCTCTCTAACTCCCCATGTCCTCCATGCTATTTGTTATGCTCCACAAATAAGTGAAACCATATGATAATTGATTCTCTCTGCTTGACTTGTTTCACTCAGCATAATCTCTTCCATTCCCGTCCATGTTGCTACAAAAGTTGGGTATTCATCCTTTCTGATGGAGGCATAATACTCCATAGTGTATATGGACCACATTTTCCTTATCCATTCGTCTGTTGAAGAGCATCTTGGTACTTTCCACAGTTTGGCGATTGTGGCCATTGCTACTATAAACATTGGGGTACAGACGGCCGGCCCTTCTTTTCACGACATCTGTATCTTTGGGGTAAATACCCAGGAGTGCAATTGCAGGGTCATAGGGAAGTTCTATTTGTAACATCTTGAGGAATCTCCACACTGTTCTCCAAAGAGGCTGCACCAACTTGCATTCCCACCAACAGTGTAAGAGGGTTCCCCTTTCTCCACATCCCCTCCAACACATGTTGTTTCCTGTCTTGTTAATTTTGGCCATTCTAACTGGTGTAAGGTGGTATCTCAATGTGGTTTTAATTTGAATCTCCCTGATGGCTAGTGATGATGAACATTTTTTCATGTGTCTGATAGCCATTTGTATGTCTTCATTGGAGAAGTGTCTGTTCATATCTTCTGCCCATTTTTTGAAATGATTGTCTGTTAGGGCGAAGATTAAAGCTCAATGCGATTTTGATTTGAATCTCCCTCATGGCTAGTGATGATGAACATTTCTTCACATGTCTGTTAGCCATTTGTATGTCTTCATTGAAGAAGAGTCTATTCATGCCTTCTGCCCATTTTTTGACATGATGATCTGTTTTGTGTGTGTTGAGTTTGAGGAGTTCTTTATAGATCCTGGATATCAGCCCTTTTTTTGGTATTGTCATTTGCGAATATCTTCTCTCATTCCGTAGGCTGTCTCTTTGTTTTGTTGAATGTTTCCTTTGCTGTGCAGAAGCTTTTGATCTTGATGAAGACCCAAAAATTCATTTTCGCTTTTGTTTCCTTCGCCTTTGGAGTTTCTTTTCCATAAGTATTCTCACAAAAATGCCAAGGTTTGAGAGCAAGTTTTTTACCTTCCTTTCCATCTCCCCTCTCCTCTAGCTGGAAGCAGCACTGTTGTAAATGTTTTTTTTCTTGTCTACAACTACACCTTTTCCAATTTAGTTTACTGACCTCCTCTTTCCCTGATACTCTTAAAAGGTAGTTCAGAGGGGTGCCTGGGTGGCTCAGCGGTTAAGCCTCTGCCTTTGGCTCAGGTCATGATCTCATGGTCCTGGGATTGAGCCCGGCATTAGGTTCTCTGCTCAGTGGGGAGCCTGCTTACCTCTCTCTCTCTCTCTGCCTGCCTCTGTGCCACTTGAGATATCTCTCTCTCTCTCTGTCAACTCAATAAATAAAATCTTTAAAAAACAACAACAACAAATGAGCACTAAGTACACTCCAAGGTTAAGTATTATCACAATATTCAAAGCAAGAGACAACGTAGTGCTGAACCAGGATGGTTGAAGGAGCAATATGTTCAAATGATCAAGGAAAAGGTTGTAGATGAGAGGTGCCTAGGTGGCTCAGAGGGCTAGGCCTCTGCCTTCGGCTCAGGTCATGATCTCATGGTCCTGGGATTGAGCCCCGCATTGGGCTCTCTGCTCGGCAGGGAGCCTGCTTCCCTTCCTCTCTCTCTACCTGCCTCTCTGCCTGCTTGTGATCTCTGTCTGTCAAATAAAGAGATAAAATCTTTAAAAAAAAAAAAAAAGGTTGTAGATCAGAGCTGTACAATGTAGCATGTTCTGTGTGCTGTATTACAAAGTTCACTATTGCTTCCAGTGTATGTTTCACTAATGTCTTCCTAACCAGATTGTAAACTCCCAGCTGGGACCAGACATGAACCTTCAGTTCTTTCAAAGACTCAGCATAGTGTGACCCTTACTTAATAGACTTTAGATCAATTGTTAACTGAATGTACACAGAGGTACTTTAGGAGGGACTGCCTTTCTCTTTGTAAGATAATGCGCTTCCTCATTTTAAAAAAAAATGGCATGTATTTTCTCATAGCTAATCACTTTTCCCTTTTCCTTATCTAAGTTTCTGCTTCAGAACTCACTACTCGGCACTTTATCTAAAATTTATACTAGATTTGCCATTTGTGCACATAAGAATCAAAAATTTAAACAACCTCCAGGAATGCAATTTCAGCAAGTTATTTAGTGAGAAGCTGATGAAACACCCATCTTCTTCAGACTATAGAAAGGCAGTTATCACACTAATAATTTACAGTCTCATTAAGTTGGCTTTTAACCTGATGTCCCAATGAGTGAAGTTCACTTTAGAATCTCTTTAATAAATAAATCTCCAAGCTCTAGATAGTTCAATGATGGGTGGTAATTAGCATTAGATGAACAGAAAGAATCCTCTTCACTCAACAAATGACTTTTCACCCTATAAAATTTCACCAAGTGCCCAAGTATAAGCAGATTAATTTAAGCCTGCTTTTCAATGAGCAATTAACAAAACAAACCATAAGTCTTCAAATTCAAAGAGGAAAATAATTATTCCTCTCAGAAATGAGAGCAAGACGAGATTAGAAAAAAATACTTTACCAAAATCTGTGCCCTCTCAGTATCAATCTGGAGAACATAATTTGTTCAAGACATATTTAATCACATTTCTAATGTGTGCACAGTGCTGTGCTGAGCACTGTGGGAAAATCAAGATCAATAAGACATGGACCCTGCCCTTAAGCACCTCACAATCAACGAGAGGTGGAATGCACAACAAACAATTGCTTAACATAGTTGTAATTATGCTGTACTGTAATTAGAGAGCTGACAGCTTAGACAATACTCTTCACTAATAAAGGACATAATATGACAGAGGAAATATTATGGGGGAGAGAGAAACAAAGTGAACAGAATTAGAAACTCTAATGACTTTTGAACTGGGTCAGGGTGGGGAGAGTAATACAGAGAAAGAGAGTAATTACTGAACAAAAAAGGAAAAGGTGTCCACTACTCCCCCCACAAGCATACACGAAACTTCTTTTTCTCCTCCTTTCCCCTATTAAGTTCAGAGGCAAAGTAGAAAATTTCAAATTTATCTAGAGAGGCAAGTATGTAGACAAGGATAGACCCAGGGGCCTGTGAGTCCTAGAAGGACCACAGATGATACCCACATCTGAACTCCCAGGGGAGATGAGAGAGTTGAGTCTCTCTGCTAGCTGACGCACAGCACAGGCCACTGGGGAGACCGACTAAATACAGACAGCCTCTCTCAGCTTCACTTTGGATTTCCCAGAAGTAGACCCTTAGAATCGGACTCATGTGAAAGTTATGTACTAGGAAATGTGTTCCTAGAGAAAAATAGTAGAGGAGTACAAAGTAGGACTTAAAAGGAAAGGGCCAAGCAAAGGTGCATGCAGTGTTCAGCACAATCTGACAGAGGATATCTTTAGTTGAAATCCACCGGGTGCCCTGAAAACATGACAGAAAACATGGAAGAAGTCCCTATAAGAGGACCAGAGAGCTGGAGTATTTATATTTCCATGCCCCTTACTCATTGGTTAAGAGCTGTCCACAGTGAGAGCTGAGAGCAGAGGTGGGATGTTTCCAGCAGCTGAGGGCAGTTCTTTAAACAGAGTTACAGGTCATGGCGATTGAACATGAAATGACCATGACAGGAGCACTAACGATTCTGTTACACTCTTAACTGCTATATGAGAAGTATACCCAGCACAGTTGGATTTGTAGGGAAGGAGGAATCCATTTCTGTGTTTAGTTTTTCACTTAAAAATACTACTATCAGTTTTCATGTGTATTTTTTCTGTTCATTAAATTTATGGGGCTTTTTGTTTTGTCTTGTTTTCACATTAAAATAGAATTCACTTAGTGGGTGTGATTTTTTTTTTATTAGTGGAATTTTAATTTTTTTTATTATGTTCTGTTAGCCAACATATAGTACATCATTAGTTTTTGGTGTAGAGTTCAATGACCCATTAGTTGTGTATAACACCCAGTGCTTATTATGTGCCGTCCTTAATACCCTCGCCCAGTTATCTCATCCCTCCACCCCTCCCTTCTGTAATCCTCAGTTTGTTTCCCGAAGCCCACAGTCTCTCGTGGTTTGTCTCCCTCTCTGATTTCTTCCCATTCAGTTTTCGCTCCCTTCCCCTATGGTCCTCTACATTATCCCTTATGTTCCACGTATGAGTGAAACCATATAATTGTCTTTCTCTGCTTGACTTATTTCACTTAGCATAATCCCCTCCAGTTCTGTCCGTGTCATTGCAAATGGTAGGTACTAATCTTTTCTGATGGCTGAGTAATATTCCATTGTGTATATGAACCACATCTTCTTTATCCATTCATCTGCTGAAGGACATCTTGGTTCCTTCCAGAGTTTTGCTATTGTGGATACCGCTACTATGAACAAAGGGGTGTATGTGCCCCTTCTTTTCACTATATCTGTATCTTTTGGGTAAATACCTAGTAGTGCAATTGCTGGGTCATAGGGTAGCTCTATTTTCAACTTTTTTAAGGAACCTCCATACTGTTTTCCAGAGTACACCAGCTTGCATTCCCACCAACAGTGTAAGAGGGTTCCCCTTTCTCCACATCCTCATCAACACATGTTGTTTACTGTCTTGTTAATTTGGGCCATTCTAACTGATGTAAGGTGGTATCTCATTATGGTTTTGATTTGTACTTTCCTGTGGCTAGTGCTGTTAAACATTTTTTCATGTGTCTGTTAGTCTTTTGTATGTCTTCTTTGGAGAAATATCTGTTCATGTCTTCGGCCCATATTTTGAGTGGGTTATAAGTTTTTTGAGTGTTGAGTTTGAGAAATTCTTTATAGATCTTGGATACCAGCCGTTTATCTGTAATGTCATTTGCAAATATCTTTTCCCATTCTGCGGGTTGCTTCTTAGTTTTGTTGACTGTTTCCTTTGCTGTGCAGAAGCTTTTTATCTTGATAAAGTCCCGCAAGTTCATTTTTGCTTTTGTTTCTCTTGCCAAATTTATGTTTTAATAAAAGCACTGATAAGAAAATTGAGAAACCAACTGCAATCCTATTCTAATGCTCCCAGGATGGTGGGGAGGTATGAAACTATGTTAGCAAAAGCAATTCTATTTATTCATTCATCATTCATTCAGAAAATTTTTATTGAACACATACTAAATATCACATGCTGTCCTCAAAAAGAAAAATTTAGCCATGAACTAAACATATAACATCCTTATCCTCTTGAATCTTATATTCTGTTTGTGAGACAGATAACAAAAATACAAATGCATTGGTATATGGCATAATATCAGACCATGGTATTTATATTTTTTAAAAAATAGAGTAAAGATTTGAGAGTGATACTGGGGCTGCTATTTTGATAGAGTATTCTCTGACAAGTAACACTTGATGAGGACTTCAAGTAAAATAAAGGAGCACATCAAAGGATATCTGAAGGAAAATTTTTCTGGACAAGTAAGACACCAAATAAATAAGTCTTGAAAGCAGTGAGGTAGGGAGGAAAGGTAGGAGATGAATTTTAAGAAGCAGCAGAATTAAAGGTACAGGTTGTTGATGCAAGTTCTTCCATTCCATGGAATTTATAGAGGTCTCTACTGAGCTGCATGTTATTTACTTAATGTGCAAAATAGAAAGTGATTATCACCATAGGGGGTCATAAATAAGAGCAATTACTGCGTCTGGGGATGAAAAATACCTCAACAGGGACATGGCATTGAACTGAGCTTTATAATAATATAATTTGTATAAACAGATATGGTGGAAGGAACCACCACAAGGCAAGGAGCTATAGGAGCAGTGACAGAGAAGTACAAAAAACATTTAGGGTCAAGAGGGAACAAGGTCAAATTTAAACTGGTAAGAGTGTGGAATACCATAGAAAGAATTTTGGATTCCATCCTAAAGACCACCTTCCCAGTGCAGACATTTCAGCATATTATAAAAACTTTATCACATTCGTATACTATCATTGCAACAATCTACCATAGTGACTACTGTATTAGTAAACTTTGTAAAAGAAGAATAACACATTAATTAGAAGGAAATGTTGGCTGACTGAATAAAACAACTAGCATATCTATTACATGCTAATTGTTGTATTATTTATACTATAAATTTGGAAACTGAAGCACAGAGAAGTACAGGAAAAAAATATACACAGCTAGTAGGTGGTAGAACTTGGATTGTCTGACCTAATGTTATGTGGCTCCAAAGCCTACACTCTTAATTGTCGGATACACTGCCTTTCTCAGATGGCTGGCAATTCATGACTGAACATACATGTATAAGGAGAGTGAATAGCCTACAAAGATTGCTGTAGAAATCTGTATTTGCTTTTGCTTATCAATAATAATAATAATGGTGATTGAAGAAATGAAATATATGACTCAAAACTCTTAAGTTAATAGAGATTTTCAGTTCAATTCACTGAGACCATGACAACAGATTAAAAAGAAATGCTTCAGCTCAAAATGAGGAAAATTATCCAGGACTCTTTCTTTCTATACTAAGATCCAGTCACAGAGCATGTGCTGAAGCAAAACAAGACTATTCAGAGGGCATCACTCACAGTGCATGCATGGATCACAGGGGATCACTGCACTGGACAGAGGATTTTGTTAAATGGACATTATCTCCTCCAACTCAAAGATCCTGTGATCTAATTTTTAACACAGTTTTTAACAGCTTCCACATAAGTTCAGGAAACAAGAATTTTAGAATAAAACTATGCAGTACAGTACAGCAATTAAGAATGTAGATTGTGAAGTCTGAAAGACTTAACATTCTGCCACTTACTCCATGTATAACCATGGATGAATTACTTAATGTTTTTAAACTACTTCCTCATCTGTAAAATGGAGATAATATAAGGACCTGACTTTCACATTGTTCTTAGGATTGAATGGCATAATACATGTAAGGTGCTCAACAAAATGTCAAATAAGTATTTAGTACACCATAAATACTGTTATTAGTTGGGTCTTACCTTCACTGCTATTTTCCAATGACGTGGTCCATCCTCCTCATAGGATTTCAGGGGTAACTAAACTGAAACCTCGAACAATTATCAAACACAAGAACTTAGTGATTTCCAGAGCAATGGGGTTAGGAGTCCTTGGCAAACAAAAAATTACCACATGATCGACAATTACAGGACATCTAAAGAATGAGTGAAACCATGACGGTGCTCACTAGCAGTAAACTGAATTATCAATTAAAGGCAATGTTCTACTAAGAAGGCAGGAAAGTGGAGACTACCTCTCTGTGTAATCATCTATAAAGTTCTCTGGAGTTTTTATCAAGCTGTTCTCCTATAAAGGAAGCTGTCAAACAGCTTGAAGAAGGAAATGGCAATGGAGAAAAAGAAAGGCTTGAACAGCTAAAGGAAGAGTTTTAGAAAGACAGACCTAAGTCTCTAAAATTTGCATTAAGGGTAAAGATTTCCTTTGTACAGGGGGACACTTCTAAGGTTAAATAGGTTGCATAACATCACTAAGATACTCGAGTTATTTTTCTCTGCAAAATAATACACATAGATCCATCTAGGAAAAATTCTAAATTAGCCCTATGCCTGGTGTGCTGTAGATATTCAATGTTTGTGGAATAAATAAAAGAATGGATCAATCTAACCCAGAAAGAGCAGTACTAATGGTAATTGAGTCTTAAAAAATATCTTTTAGGTATCTACTATGCATCAGACACCATGCTAGGATCTAGCCATTTGGAACAATTTTTAAGTGCTTTGGTATTTTAATGCTTATAAGACATGCAAATGTTCATTAATCTTTCCATACAGTTGTCAGAAAATAACAATTGTAATTGACTTTAAATTCAGAGTCCCTCTTCCCATGCAAAGGAAGAAAATTATAGTTTGTATATTGCAAGGTGACAGCATCATTTCTCATACAGTTTGAAAGATGATTGGTTCACAGGATAAGCCTAGTCCCTTCTGATCTTAAAACAGAAGTCATGTTCTTTTTTATTAATAGAAGATTTGCCAACAAGCATATATAATTGTATTAGCACTTGTTTCTGAGCACCAATATTTTATAGATGAACTGGGTTATAGGACAGTTTTTTCTTTTTTTTTTTCTTTTTTTTTTTTTTTTAAAGATTTTATTTATTTATTTGACAGAGAGAAATTACAAGTACACTGAGAGGCAGGCAGAGAGAGAGAGAGAGAGAGAAGGAAGCAGGCTCCCTGCTGAGCAGAGAGCCCGATGCGGGACTCGATCCCAGGACCCTGAGATCATGACCTGAGCCGAAGGCAGCGGCTTAACCCACTGAGCCACCCAGGCGCCCCAGTTTTTTCATTCCTTCAGTAAATAAGCTCCTTAGTTAAGGTCTAGCTAAGCTGCTTTTTCCCAATTCTCCTGAAGAGATAGGTATTATGAGACTCCGTTCTTATCACCCTTCTTATAGAAAAAAAAATGATTAACTCTGGAACAGTGTGGATGTCAGTATCAGTATTCAAAAAGATGTTGTTAGGGTGGTACAGGACATTGTCAATACCCCAGCTCATCCCCTACGCTTGGGCCTCAACACTGTGGTGCAAGCCAGACTTCCAACTGCTTTTTCTGGAGCTGGAACCCTCTCTGTCAGTGTGCTGGGCTGGCTGGAAGTGCCAGAAAATCAACAAACATCCTCTCTCTTCAAGGAGTAACCCTTAACTCTGAGCAACAGAGGTTGGTATATAGATACTCTACCTCCTGTTGTCACTGGAGGTAACAGAGATTAACTGAGGCTGGCTGATTGCACACGGACTCCTGGAGTTCCCTAGTAAAATTAATTTACTAGTTTGACAATACACCCTTTACTGAGTATCTCACCTTCACTTTATTACTTTACTGCCTTTCTGATGTTTTCTAGGATTATCTCCAAAAAAACCACTTGAACCTGAATCCTTGTCTGAGGACCTCTTCTAGGTGCATCTAAACTAGACCAAATTATTAGGCCCTTACCATATCCATTATTTCATTCTACCTTTATAAACACCACTTCTATATAAACCTTTTTTTTTAAACATAACAAGCCTTTTTTTTTATTATTAAACAAAAAACTTCATTTTTTTTTTTAAATTTAGCTGATTGTGTGCTGGTATCTTCAACACTTCCACAACAATTTTCTCCTCATCAATAAAGAAAACATGCTGGATCCTCCCACAAATACACTGCTCAATAGCTAATACAAATGATTTGTCTCTTCTTCTTCACGAAGACAAATAAATATTTAAAAGAAAACTATTAATAAAACTATGACACTAGAGCATTCTTAGGCCAGACCCAAATGAAAATGAAAAGTCAGGGGCATCTGGGTGGCTCAGTAGGGTTAAAGCCTCTGCTTTCGGCTCAGGTCATGATCCCAGGGTCTTGGGATCGAGCCCCACATCGGGCTCTCTGCTCAGCAGGGAGCCTGCTTTCCTTCCTCTCTCTCTGCCTGCCTCTCTGCCTACTTGTGATCTCTGTCAAATAAATTAAAAATAAATAAATAAATCAAATAAATTAAAAAAAAAAAGAAAATGAAAAGTCATAGTTTGAAGAGGGCAACAGAAGCAGGAAGAACTTAAGAACCCAACTTCAGTCCGTTAAAGCCTTTAATAAAAATATATAGCCTATTAAATGAACATACTATAATTTAAAAACCACTAGGCTATTGTTCAACATTCATATTGTATTTAATATTATATTTAATATCTAATAATGTTGAAATTGACCTTCTTATGCATACCTCTTTGTCCCCATCTCGGGATATCTCAGGGGATAAATTTTCCAGGGAATTTGGATAAGAGATTTAAAGTATTCTAAGTTTTTGATTTACACTTAACCAGAATAATTGAACTTATTTTCATCTCTACCAATATAAAACAAATGCTTCTGTTATAACAGATTTTCATCAATTTTGATTATTGAATACTATCATTTTCATAACCTGTGCAAAACACAATCATTTTTAAACATTTATATCTTGAACTTTTTTATTACCAACTTATATTTTTGTGAATTCCTTATTAATGACTTCATCTCAATTATGCATTGGTATGGTTTCATTTTTTTTCATTGAACAGTTCTCACATCTTTTATAGTATATCTCCAAAAAAGTTTGTTTGTTTGTTTTTTTAATAGTGTTGATTTAGGTGTGCCTGGGTGACTTAGTCAGTTAAGTGCTCTTGATCTCAATTCAGGTCATGATTTCAGGGTCATGAAATCGAGCCCAGAGTCAGACTCCAGGCTCAGCATGGTGTCTGCTTGAAATTCTCTCACTCTCTACCTCCCTCTGCCCCTCCCTCATGTGCTCACTCTCTCTCAAATAAGTAATTTTTAAAATTAAATAAATAGTGTTGATTTAATGCAGCATACCCCATCACTAAATTTAATGGTCAAATATGCAGTGTTTAAAGCTTCCATAAGCATGCTATAAAATGAAATTTTAGATAAGATTTTTAAAAATAATTTTAAGGAAGCATCCTTTTAATATAGTTTAAGAACATGGTTTCTGATTGCTTGGTGGTTGATTTTGCATTGTTTTCTTTTGTTTATTAGGAATGAATGTTCAAATGTTTTGGAGGCAGTACAACATCTACTCTGAAGGCAAATTACACAGATACAAATCCTAACTCACCACTTAGTAGAGAAGCAGAGAAGTTATCTTAAAGAGTTAACTGATCCTTCTCTACCTCATTAATATGTAAAACAAAAATAATAATAATAATAAAAATAGCTGCATCTTGGTATAGTGAGGATGAGTTAACTCAAAGTGGTTAGTGTAGTATCTTGCACATAATAATCACCTGATAAATGTTAGCCAATTACAAATCTGATAACATTGTTATTGTAATCTATTGGGAGGAAATCTAGGATACTGGCTTAACATTACAGTTTCTTCCTTGGCACGTATCTTAACTCTAGCACATAGTAATTGTGTGAATTTAAGCAAGTTACTAACCTTTCTGTGTTTGGGTTTTTCTCATCTAAAATGAAGACTAAAATATTACCTACCTCATGAGATATTTATATAAACTAATTATGTGTGCATGTGTATATGTACATATGTATGTGTATATATACATGTGTGTATATATATATGTGTGCATGTTTATAGATACACAGATATCACTTAAAACAGTACCTAGACCATAGCTCATTATAGGATTCAAAAAATGTGAACTAGTATTATTACTCTATTACTGTTGTATCTTTTATTTTTCTTCGTACTATTAGTGATATGTTATGCAAATAGATTTACTAATAGTAATCCCCACTGTATTTCTTTTCTTTTTTTTTTAAGATTTTATTTATTTATTTGACAGAGAGAGATCACAAGTAGGCAGAGAGGCAGGCAGAGAGAGAGAGGAGGAAGCAGGCTCCCCACTGAGCAGGGAGCCCAATGCGGGACTCGATCCCAGGACCCTGAGATCATGACCTGAGCCAAAGGCAGCGGCTTAACCCACTGAGCCACCCAGGTACCCCCCCACTGTATTTCTAAAATAAATCTTTCCTTGTGTTTTTTTTTCCCAATGTACTCTTTTCCTCCCAACTTTAGTGAGATATTATTGTCATATTAAGTTTAAGGTATACAATATAATAATAATAATAATAATAATTTGATGCATATATATATATATATCACAAAATGATTGTCACAATAAAGTTAGCTAGCACTTCCTCCCTTTACACAATTACCATTTCTTTTTGTGGTTAAAAAAAAATAAGACAGGCGTTCTTCACAACTTCTAAGTATATAATGTAATATTATTAATTATAATCACCATGCTACACATTGGATCTGCAGGATTGAACCTCTAATAAATAAAAGTCTATACCCTTTGACCAATACCTCCTCATTTTCCTAACCTTCAGCTCCTGACAATCACCATTATGCCATTTATACTGGTTTAGCTTTTTTCGATTCCACATATAAGTGAGAACATGCAGTATTTACCTTTTTCTGTCTTATTCCACTGCCATAATGCTCTCAAGCTCCATCCATGTTGTCTCAAAAAAGCAGGATTTCTTTCTTTCTTATGGCTGAATGATACTTCATTGTTTACTGTTATTACATTTCTTTTTCCATTTATTTGTTGATATATATACTTAGGTAGTTTCCACATCTTGCCTATTAAAAATCAAGCTACAATAAACATGGGAATACAGATATCTCTTCAGGACAGTGTCTACATTTCCTTGGGATATCTACCCAGAAGTGGGAGTGCTGGGCCTAATGGTAGGAACCTATATACTGGTTTCCACAGTGGCTATACTTATTTGTATTTCCACCAACAGTGCATATCCATTTCCTTTTCTCCATAACCTTGCCAAAACTTGTTGTCTCTTGTCTTTTTGATTTTCACCATTCTAACAAGTATGAGGTGCGATCTCACAATGGTTTTGATTTGCATTTCCATGAGGATCAGTGATGTCCATCATCTTTTCATGTACCAATTGGCCATGGTATGTCTCCTTTTGAAAAACTGCCTCTTCAAGTCCTTTGCCCTTTTTTTTTTTTACAAGTATGCACCTCTATTTATTTATTTTTAAGGAGGTTTCAGTCCTTGAGGGGTAGAGCATCACATGGATTCTGTGGCCAATAGCTTCATCGGGAATGTTCCTTCAGAACTTGGTACAAACCATGCCACTGTGCCCATGAGCATGGGTTACGTTACCCTGGATTACTCTGTTTTTGTTCACTATGTCACCAGGAGTAACTGTGTTGTTCTTTGCTTTGTACTCATAAGCATATCTCTTGCTAAATTGAATTCAGTTTCATCTCAAGCATAAACACCTTCAATTTTAAGAAAAGCTGTACGCTCCCTTTGGTTTTGGAGACCTTACATATAGTCAGCGAAAATGGCCTTGAACCATAGCCATCCATACATATTTGTCATTTTAGGAGCCCTGTTCCCAGCAGGCCATCACAAGCTCTAAGATGGCAGAAAGAGAACTTTGCCCCTTTTTAAATTAGATTGTTGGTTTTTCCCTACAGAGTTACAGGAATTCCTTATGTATTTTGCATATTAAATCCTTAGCTAATACACAGTTTCTAAATATTCTCTCTCATTCTGTAGATTGCCTTTTATTTTGCTGTTTCTTTTGCCAAACAGAAGCTTTTTAACTTTATATAGTCATACTTCTTTACTTTTGCTTTTGTTGCTTACATTTTTTTTTAATTTTTTATTTTTGATAAACATATATTTTTATCCCCAGGGGTACAGGTCTGTGAATCACCAGGTTTACACACTTCACAGCACTCACCAAATCACATACCCTCCCCAATGTCCATAATCCCACCCCCTTCTCCCAAACCCCCTCCCCCCGGCAACCCTCAGTTTGTTTTGTGAGATTAAGAGTCACTCCTGCCTGGCTCGCCAAAAATGATGAAGTCCCAGAACCTAAGTCAGGTTCGGTGGGGTGAGGAGGTTCGGAGCCGACGACTAAAGAAAGAATTCTTAAGACGTCATTGGTGCAAAATGGTGGTTTATTAAAGCACGGGGACAGGACCCGTGGGCAGGAAGAGCTGCTGCTGCCCCGGGTTATGAAGGTGGGCATGTTATATACCCCACGGTTGGGGGGGAGGTGGTGAAGGAATGGGGGATTTCGACAGAGTTCTCACATGCTAGGGAGGGTCTACAAGGTGCCGGGGGTGGGGGGGAGTCTTTGCCATTATGGCTTGATCAATGTCGTCTTTAGGTCAGGCACTAACATCAAGATAATGGGGGATTCTTGGTGGGGCATTATGATCCGGCCATCATTTACATTCCTTTCTACCCCAATCTCCTCCAGTTTATGGTGGGAGGGGGACATTAGGGCTTCAGGAACCAAGAGTTATTTGCCTTACATTTTTAGTATCATATCCAAAAACAAAACAAAACAAAACAAAAAAATAAAAAAAACTTTGCCAAGAACAATGTCAAGGAACATTGCCCCTATTTTGCTTTTTTTTTCCCTAACAGCTTCACAGTTAGTTTTTAAATCCAAGTATTTAATTCATTTCAAGTTAATTTTTATAAGGAATTTAAGGTAGGCATCTAATTTTATTCTTTGACAATTGGTTATTCAGTTTTCCCAACATTATTTAAGAAGACTATGTTTTCCTCATTGACTGTTTTTGACTCTGTGGCCAAGTATTAGTTGACTGTATGTGTGGGTTTATTTCTTGGCTCTTTCTCCATTCTGTTCCATTAATTTATGTGTTTTTTTAATGCTAGTACCATGTAGTTTTGAAGCTTTTGTAATATAGTTGCAAAGCAGGAAATGTGATGTCTCCAGCTTTGTTCTTCTTTCTCAAGATTACTTTTTTTACCCTTTGAAAAGACTCCGAATAGAGTCTTTTGTAGTTACATAAAATTTTAGGATTTTTTTTCTATTTCTGTGAGATTATATACATATATATATATATATATATATATATATCATTGCAATTTTAATAGGGATTACACTATATATATATATAGATGGCTTTGGGTGCATCCCATAAGTCTTGCTTTATTGTACATATCCATCTTCTTTTGTTCAATGACTTTTTTTTCCTCTTCTGATTTCTTCTTTGACCCATTTGTTGTGAGGAATATATTGTTTGATTTCCAAACATTTGTGAATTTTCCAGCATTCCTCCTATTACTGATTTCAAGTTATTGATTTTGGTCAGAAAAGATACTTGGTATTGTTTCAGTCTTCTTAAATTTTCTAAGGCTTATTTTGTGATTTAACATATGATCTATTTTGGAGAATATTCCAAGTTTACTCAAGAAGAATGTGTATTCTGCTGTCATTGGGTGAAATGCTTTGTATATGTTTGTCAGGTCTGTTTGGTCTAAAGTATGGTCCAAGTCCAATGTTTCCTTATTGATTTTCTGTCTGGATGACCTATTTATTGTTAAAATTGGGGTACTGAATTCTCCTATTAATGTATTTTTGTCTATTTCTCCCTTCAAATCTTTTAGCACTTACTCAACATATTTTCCTGATGGTGGCTGCATATATTCACCATTGTTACATATTCTTGATGAGTTGATCACTTCATTATTATAGAAATACTTCTTTGTCTCTTTATACAGTTTTTGACTTAAAGTCTATTTTGTCTGATCTAAGTATGGCTACTCTTGCTCTATTTTGTTTTCCATTTGCAAGTATATCTTTTTTTCCAGCTCTTCATTACAAGCCTATGTCCTTAAAGCTGAAATGCCTTTTGATTAAATAACTTAAACCACTTACATTTAAAGTAATTATTGATAGGTAAGGCTTACTAATGCCATCTTATTGTTTTCTTGATTTTTGTAGTTTCCTTGATCCTTTCCTCTTATTCTGCTGTCTTTCTTTCCGGGTTGATGACTTTTTGTAATGGTGTGCCTTGATTCCATTCTCTTTATGAGTATCCACTTTAGGTTTTTACTTTGCAGTTATCATAAGGCTTACATAAAACATCTTCAGTTAGAACAATCTATTTTAAGCTAATACAAACATCAATCATATACAAAACTCTACCCTTTTAGTTGCCCACATAATTTATATTTTGATGTCATACTATACTTATTTTTATATTTTGCATCCATAGAAAAAATTATTGTAGCTACCATATTTTTTATGTTAACCACATTTTAATATTTAATAATTAATATTTATTATCACTTAATTAATATTAATAATTAATACCATTTACCATACTTTAATATTTAATATTAAACCTTTATATTTATATTGCCTGATTAAACCATTACCTTTTTCCAGTATTAAAATATTCTGACTTGACTATACACTACCTTTACCAGCATAATAGATTTTCATATATTTCCTTGCTAGTAATCAGCATCCTTTCATTTCATCTTGAAGAACTCTTCTCAGTACTTCTTGTAAAGCAAGTGAAGTTGTGATGAACTCTATGGCTTTTGTTTAGAAAAATCTTTATCTCTTCCACATTCTGAAAGACAACTTTGTTGAATAAAATATTTTTGGTTGGCAGTTTTTTTTGTTTCCTTTCAGCACTTTGAATATATCATCTCACTCTCTTAGCCTGAAAGGTTCCTGTTGAGAAACTCACTGACAGCCTTACTGGGACTTCCTTTGTTAAAAAGAAAACCACAGGACTAAAATGGCATGACTTAGGCTGAGTCCCCAAACCAGGACTTAGTACCTAACCTAACTACAGTTCAACCTCCCCAGAAATGTAATCTTAACCTGTCAGGAATTTTCTAATGGGCACGAATGAGTCTGTCACATGGGCCCTCTCAATTCCCCAAAGGAGGATGAGATAAACTGCATGATAAAACCTCCTGTTCTTCCCTTTAATGGAAAGTCACCTTACCTGAAACAGTCTTTTTCTTTTACTAATAACTTTCTTGTCCTACTCTCCTTCCCATAAAATTCTTCCATTTTGTACAAGTGCTTGGAGTGCCCCTCCACTTGCTGGATGGGATGCCACCCAATTGATGAATCATTTAATAAAACTAATTTGATCTTCAAATTTACTCAGTTGATTTCTGTTTTCTAATATCTTTTATGGGAGAATATTTTTTCTCTCATTGCTTTTAAAAATGTTCTCTTTTTTATATTAGACAGTTTTATTATAATGTGTCTTGGAAAAGATCACTGGGTTGAAATTTTTGACCTACTTTTTTCATGAACTTGGGTTTCTAAATCTCTCCCCAGATTTGGGACATTCTCAGCCATTATTTTTTTCAATTAATTAATTTATTTATTTGACAGAGACAGAGAAATCACAAGTAAGCAGAGAGGTAAGCAGAGAGAGAGGGGGAAGTAGGCTCCATGCTGAACAGAGAGCCCGATGTGGGGCTTGATCCCAGGACCTTGAGATCATGACCTGAGCCGAAGACAGAGGCTTAACCCACTGAGCCACCCAGGCGCCCCTCAGCCATTATTTTTTTTTTAATGAGATTTCTGCTCCTTTCTCTCTCTCTCATTCTCTCTCTCTCTTTCTCTCTCCCTTCTGAGACTCTAAAACTGCATAGTTTCTTTAAATGCTATCACATAGTTTCTCTCATTATGTCATTTCAAATGGCCTCTCTTCTAGTTCACTAATTGTTCCTTCTGCTTAGCTAAGTCTTCTTTTTAAGACCTCTCTTAAGCCTTTCAATTCAATCATTATAGTCTTCAATTCTCTTTTTTTTTTCATGACTTCTATTTCTTTGTTGAACTTTGTGTTTTATTGATGAATTGCTTGTCATTTGCCTGTGTTTTCTTGTAGTTCACTGAATTTCCTTAAGAGGATTCTTCTGAATTCTTTGTCAGACAACTCATAAATTTTTATTTTTTTTTTACAGTCATAGAAATTTTGTTAGTTTCCTTTAGTGATATGTTTCCTTTTTTATTCATGATATTGGCCTTGTGTTAATGTCTGCACATTTGAGGACATTGAGACTTCTTCCAGTCTCTGCAGACTGGCTCCAACAGGCCCTTCATCACTCAACCTGTCCAGAGACTCTGGGTAGGCAGACTGGTGGTGTCTGTGGGCAAGCTTGCTGCTGGAGTACTTACGTGCCCTAATTATGCAATGAGCTAAATGCTTGGGTAACTCTAGTCAGTCTGGTGCTGGGCCTTGCCAGCACTCCAGGTTCACAGGTTCACAGGTGCCCCCGACCCCTCTGCAGAGCCTAGGTTTTCAGACCTATAGCCACAGGAAATACCTAGAGCCATAAGAACCAGCCAGATTCTGGGTGGGCCAGAATCTGGATTTGTAGGAGTCTACTGGGAGGCTGGAACTGAAGAACTGCCTGGAGCTGTGAGAACCATCTTGGGCCATTAAGTTGACTAGGGCTGTAGGAGCCAACCAGTACCTAGGTGGGCTGGAAGCCCACCTAGGGTTCAGGGGCCCTCTGAGAGCCTGGAGTCATGGGAGCTGTCTAGGGCTGCTGGATCTAGCAGGCATCAGGCTGAGTCAAGGGCTTGATTCATGGTAACTGCAGGCTACCCCTCAAAGCTGTTGGAGCCACAGCAGGTGTCTGGACTGCTGAGGTAGGCAACCTCTGGGCTTAGCCAGGAACTAGGTTCTTAGGAGTCTACATAAAGTCACCTAGGAGGTAAACAGGAGTCTACCTAGCAATAGGGCGTGCTGGCTCTAGGGTCTAAAGTAAAGGTAAGCACTCACTTAATTCTCCTTCTCTCTCTGGTCTAAGCTGCTCTGGCTTGGGGAGGGGTAATAGTATTTGTGTGAATCAATCCTTTCTACCTTTCTCTGCATCCTTTCTTACTTCTGTGCTTCATCCAGGTGATGCAATCTCTCACCTGGGATCCTGGCTGTCATGAAGGTATTTCATGTACAGATAATTGTTCGACATTTCTGGGAGGAGATGACCAGTAGAAATTCCTATGCCACCATTTGGCTGATGTCCTCAAATACTCTTGAATCAGATTTATTAGTGCTTTGACTAGGGTTTTTAAATCTACATTCCCAATTGAGATTAATCTGGATTTTCTTCTTTTACTGTTATCAGTGCTCAGTTTTTATATCAGGGTTATGCTATTTTCTTAAAATGACTTAGAAAGATTTCTTGCCATTTCACACCTTTGAAAATGGATGCTTATCATAAGAATTGCCTGTCTTTTAAAGTATAAAAGTATTTGACTTTAATCTAGAGTTTATTTCATTAAAGATAATTATTTGCCAAAATTTTAATTTATTCCAAGGTGATAAGTCTATTCAATTTTTAAACTTCTAGTTGGATCAACTTAGGCAATTTATACTATAGGAACAGAAAATTATAAACCCATATTCTTTTTTTTTAATATTTTATTTATTTATTTATTTGACAGACAGAGATCACAAGTAGGCAGAGAGGCAGGCAGAGAGAGAGAGGAAGGGAAACAGGCTCCCCGTTGAGCAGGGAGCCTGATGCGGGGCTTGATCCCAGCACCCTGAGATCATGACCTGAGCCGAAGGCAGAGGCTTAACCCACTGAGCTACCCAGGCGCCTTGTATAAACCCTTATTCTTTAATGCAGCTAAAAATTATAAATGAGATGAGGCTCGTTACATTCTTCAGTAAATACAGATGCTGTAAGACAAAATCTTCTGCTAGCCATTACTTCTCATTAAATTAATGAGACAACTTTATATTTTCAATTGTTCAGGGCCAAAAATTTTGAAAATACCCTTGATTCCTCTCCCCCTGCCATCTAATCCATTAGCAAATCCTTTGAAATATATTCCAAATCCAACCACCTCTGACTACCAAGCTGTCATTATCTCTCACCTGAAGTGTTATATTGATAACACTTTCTACTTTTTCTCTTACCTCTTCTAGTGTACCTCTTCTCAATCAGAACCAAAGTCATCAAATCCCTAGCTTCTAGACATGCTGGCTGCTGACAGCTCATATCTAAGTCCCTACCTGGTAACCACTTTCAGCTCAAAGGAAGTTCCCACCTGAAGTCACACCTCTACCACAAAGGTAGCCAATGAGATCCGGTCCCCTTGCTACAATTAGAAGCCTGAAAGGTTGTCTAAGCTCCAAGGCTCCTATAGATCAGTTGAAGACTTTGCAGTAACCACTTTGTAGCTTAATTCATCACTTTGCCCAAGCTTGCATCCTTAAGCCCTCATAGGTGTTGTTTCTGATAGCATTCCCAGTGAAATTCCTATATGCAAATTCTTCATCCCAGAATCTGTTTCCCAAGACCATTGACCTAAGATAGTTGGCATAAGGAATGGTCTGGAAAAAAAAAATTCTAAAATGTGATTTTTGAGGTACAGCACTCATCAGCCAGCTGGCAATAAGAACCCCAACACTAGTAGTAGGTAGAGTACTGATAGTAATTCCTAGCATGTGGATGGTGCAATTTGTTAACACTTTCACCTGTGGTGAACTGGAATGAAAAACTGTTGGTAGGGAATACACTGTCAGGTACAATACCTCAATCATGAAAGAGGTTCAGAGGAAATAATAATTATACAGATAAAAGATTTTGAATGAATGTCGTGAAGTGTGATCAAAGCTTTGGACAAAGACAATGCCACGCTAAGGGTGATTAATGACCAATTTAAGGCAAATTGTGAAAGTCAGAACTCCTTAGTTCTGAGAACCTCTCATCTCCTACAGCCAGAAGGCAGAAATTGTGAGGGATCAAACTTCAGACCTTAATTACAAAGACAGGAGAACTCTAGTGAAGTCCAAATCCACTTTGGAGGCAGAGAAAAAGAAAGGCAACCTAGAAGGGGAAATCTCTTGGAAGCTTGTCAGTGAAAGGAAAGAAAAAACTAAGTAGTTTAAATTAATAGCCTGGTAGAAACAAATGAGAAGCACAAAATTAGAAGTATAATAATTCCACCTCCACACCAAAGCACCAAATATTTTTTTTAATTTAATTTTTTATTTTTTATAAACATATATTTTTATCCCCAGGGGTACAGGTCTGTGAATCACCAGGTTTACACACTTCACGAACTAGAGCGTATCATGCTTAGCACCAAATAGTTTTTAAATGCACCTTACTACACCAACAAAAGAGGACATTCAAACTAAGAAATCTAACAAGCCACCTAAGCACCTAAACTGCTTCATAGAAATCTCTGTGATTGCTGGTCCAAGAAAATATAAAATGTTCCAGAAATGAAAAGAAAACTCTAAGCAATAACCATACACATCCATAATAAGAAGGAAACAGAAAATGGCATTATGTAGGAGACTTTCCTTGTTGTTAGGAGAAACATGCTGAAGATAGGCTATGATATCTGCAGTTCAATTTCACATTACTCAACAAATAGATGTATATACAGAGAGAGAGCACACAAACTGAGCAAAATATCAGTGGCAGAACAAGCTAAGAATATACAAATGTCTTTGTACTATTCTTTTAATTTCTCTCTTGGTTAATTTTTAAAATATTTATTTATTTTTTAAATTTATTTTCAGCATAACAGTATTCATTGTTTTTTTTAATTTTTTTTTTTTTTTTTTTTTTTTTTTTTT
>NC_081557.1:60369033-60410019 GCF_022355385.1 Mustela nigripes
CCCCCAGCAACCCTCAGTTTGTTTTGTGAGATTAAGAGTCACTTATGATTTGTCTCCCTCCCAATCCCATCTTGTTTCATTGATTCTTCTCCTACCGTGATCCAAAGGGGCACATGCACCCGAATGTTTATAGCAGTATTCATTGTTTTTGCACCACACCCAGTGCTCCATGCAATCCATGCCCTCTCTAATACTCACCACCTGGTTCCCCCAACCTCCCACTCCCTGCTCCTTTAAACCCCTCAGTTTGTTTTTCAGAGTCTATAGTCTCTCGTGGTTCACCTCCCCTTCCAATTTCCCTCAACTCCCTTCTCTAACTCCCCTTGCCCTCCATGCTATTTGTTATGCTCCACAAATAAGTGAAACCATATGATAATTGACTCTCTCTGCTTGACTTATTTCATTCAGCATAATCTCTTCCAGTCCTGTCCATGTTGCTACAAAAGTTGGGTATTCATCCTTTCTGATTTTTAAAACTCAAACAAATCAACACCAAAAAAACATTAATCCAATTAAAAAAAAAGGGCAGAGGACTTGAATAGACATTTTTCTGAAGAAGACATACAGATAGCCAACAGATACATGAAATGATCCTCAACATCACTCATCATCATGGAAATGCAAGTTAAAACCACAATGAAATATCACTTCATACTAGTCAAAATGGATAGTATCAAAAAGATAAAAAATAATAACTGTTAGCAAAGATGCGGAGAAAAGAGAATTTGTGCACTTGTGCACTACTGGTGGGAATGTAAATTGGTGCAACCACTGTGGAAAATAGTACAAAGTTTCCTCAAAAATATAAAAATTGAATACCATATGACCCAGTAATTTCATTACTGTGTGCTTACCCAATGAAAATGAAAACTAATTCAAAAAGATTTATGCACCTCTATGTCTCTGTGTTCATTGCAGCATTATTTACATTATCTAAAATATGGAAGCAACCAAAGTGTCCATCAATACATAAATGGGTAAAAATGCGGTATGACTTTACTCATTCATTCAATCATTTATAAACATTTAAGCCTCACACATCACATATACTTATAGTTTAGTACCAAATATTTATTTATATTTACAACAGATATTAATGCCCAATCTTATTTTCACTTTTCACTTCTTTTACTTTCCCTTTGTTTCCTCTTATTTTTTGTTTCCTTTCTTCTTTTCTGCTTTTATTTTTGTACCCAGGAACAATTTTCTACATTTAAAAGTAAGGTCTTGTTTCTCTAATTCTAATGAGATTAAAGAAAAACATCCTCATATCACACCAAACCCACATCACATGAAATACCACAAAAGAGTAATTTTATGACCTTGTAGAATATTATAAGAGAATAAAAATACATTATATAACCTCCAGGGACTACATCAAAAACTTGTGAAAAACTCAATACACATAGGTTTTCCCCAATTAAGAAGTGATATGAAGGCTTCTTGCCTAGTGTACTTAGACAAAACATCCAAATCTAAAACTATCCATGTCAGACATAGCTCTCAACAAAAGCTGCTATATATTCAGACAGTGTGGTTTTATTTTTTAAATAGTTTTTAGCATCTTTCATAAATGTATTCACACAAGTCTTTCTTCCCTACAGTGTGTCTAGAAGTCACTGATCTAATTATTTAATTCAATTTGAACAGTACTAAGGACAGCATAAATTGCATGCAGACATTTGATGATTTTCGACTGTGCTCTTGTAAAGCAGAAACCATGACGATTTGATTTGGACAGCAGTTAGGACAATACAACTTGCATTCAGGAGCTTAATAAAGACTTTAGTTGTGCTCGTGGTTGACTCTCCCCAAGATAAGATATTTGGAGATGGAGGGTGAGTCTGATTAAACATTGGATGGCATAAGTGAGTTTAAAAAGCCTGTGAGAAAGTCTAAGTGCCAAGTATAAGTGGATATTGACAATAATTTCCATTTGTACATATTTCAGTATACAAAGCACTATTGCACAAATTCATTTCAATTAGGTAAATATGAATGGAGAACATATTCAAGGCACTATCCCAGACAGGGGGCAGAAAACGAAACTGAGTGTCTACTCAAAGAGCTTACAATCCAGTGGGAAGACATGGTCATTTTGGCTCAAAGAAATGGAGTATTTGTAGAGATACAAATTGCTCTCAGAATATAAAGAAGAAAGAAGTAATCTACCTGGAGGAGTTAGGGAAGGCTTCGTTGAGAAGGCAGTATTTGAATTTGGGCCTTGAAAATATAAAATACTATTTGACAAATACCAAACATTGTAAGATAATCAGAGCAGTCACTCTTACATTCTTTCACAGTACAGAAAATTGGGGCTGAAAGAGGCTAAGAGGACTTTGCCATCCAACGTCATACAACTGATAATTGTCAAGTGGGATATGAACTTGGGTTTTCTGATTCCCAAGTCCTGTGCTCATCCACTATATCACCCTACATGAAGTGTCTTAATTTTAGGCAAAAGAAGGTACATTCTCTCAAGATAATATTTTTAAAAGACTACTCCTTTCTGCTCTAATAATAAATGTGGCTGTCCTTTGTGCACCATATGAAAAAGAATTTGTTATCCTCTAAGTATTAATGTTATTTCCTGGTCTAAGTACAATAAATTTCTTGTAGTATTCTAAATAGGAGTACTGGGGAAATCAGATCTTTGCTTAAAGATTAAGAAAACTGTTAAAGGGGGCGCCTAGGTGGCTCAGTGGGTTAAAGCCTCTGCTTTCGGCTCAGGTCATGATCCCAGGGTCCTGGGATCGAGCCCCACATCGGGCTCTCTGCTCAGCAGGGAGCCTGCTTTCCTTCCTCTCTCTCTGCCTGCCTCTCTGCCTACTTATGATTTCTGTCTGTCAAACAAAAAAAAGAAAAGAAAAGAAAAGAG
The DNA here is from genome assembly GCF_022355385.1 of Mustela nigripes. Lineage (NCBI taxonomy): Eukaryota > Metazoa > Chordata > Mammalia > Carnivora > Mustelidae > Mustela > Mustela nigripes. The sequence goes on from NC_081557.1 coordinate 60,371,912, forward strand.
AAAGAAAGAAAGAAAGGAAGAAAGAAAGAAAGAAAGAAAGAAAAAACTTTTAAAGAAGAGTAAAAAACTTGGGGCACCTGGGTGGTTCAGAGGGTTAAGCCTCTGCCTTTGGCTGATCTCAGGGTCTTTGGGATCAATTCCTGCATTGGGCTCTCTACTCAGCAGGGAGCCTGCTTCCCCCCCTCTCTCTGCCTGCCTCTCTGCCTGCTGTGATTTCTCTGTCACAAAAAATAAATAAAATCTTTAAAAAAAAAAAAAGAGTAAAAAACTTCGTCATGAGAGGTACCTGCGTGGCTCAGTCTATTGAGTATCTCACTCTTGATTTCAGTTCATGTCATGATCTCAGGGTCATGGGATTGAGTCCTGCCTCTGGACTGTACTGAGTGTGGAACCTGCTTGGGATTCTCTCTCTCTCTCCCTCTCCCTCTGCCCCTACCCCAACTCTAAAAAAATTTTCATCATAATAATTAGAGACTGTAGCATGCCATGAGGGTGATGCCTTACTAGTTTTTGTGTTCCTAGAAAAACAGAATGAGAGAGGACAATAGGATTAAGCTTCGCTGTCTATAAGATAATTTTTTGTAATGGAAATATATACCCAGGAAATAATAGTAACACATGAGGCTTACTATATGTCAGGCACTGTTTTAAGCACCTCATGCCTACTTAATTAAACAACTCCAATGAAATCGGTATTATGGACATCATTTGTGACTGATGAATCTGAGCCACAGAGAAACTTAGTTGAAGTCATGTAAGTGGTAGAACTGTGATTTTAAACTCTGCCTGGCTATAGAATCCTTATTCTTGACCACTCAGTTCTAGTGCCTGATAAAAATGGATTACATACTTTCTTTTGTAAAGAGGGCTTTAAAATACAAATATAAATTTCATTCATTAGATATTATGTGAGGTCTTGTTCTAGGAAGGTGCAGCTTACAGAGGGCATCTACACACAGACTTTAACGTCAAGCAGACTAGACTTTAAGAACTTGTCAGCCCTGGCCTACCTGTGTGAATTTGGGCAAGTTTTTTAAATCTCTCAGAGTTTTAATTTCTGCCTTTCAAAAGGAAAAGGCAATTATTATTCTGAGATGGGAGTGCAAACAACCCATTATGGTAAGAAAAACACTAAACTTAAATGTCAAAGACTCAGATTATAACCTCAACTACTACGAGCCATGGGAAATTAGGCAAGCAATCCATCAATCAACAAACATTTATTAAGCTTTATATATATATATAGCTCTGTTGCAAGCATTTTGGGGATATAGCAATTTAAAAAAACATTGTTCCTTATTCTCCAAGAGAAAATTCATCCAAGTTTGTTCATTTTCCTTAAGGACTGAACTAAGGCCCAAAGGAGGTGATTTTGGCATCACCATTCCATGACTCGAAAAGAGAATTTGAATAACAATATCATGGAGCTTCTGTTTCTTTGCTAAGCACAATTTGTGTGTGTGTGTGTACACACACACACATACACATGTATGTATATATGTATACATACATACATATATATATAACAATTCTTCCTTTTGATACATGAAGGGTATACATGCAGAAAGAGGAAAAAACTGAACTTTGAGACTTGTCTCGTGTTCATTACCTACAGCTGCCATAACCAGCTGTTCCCACACATTCTCTCTATGGGGTGTATTTTTCTGGAATGCAGATTAATACATGTCACTGTTGAGCCACTATAAAAGACAGCAGAATCAACATGATACATAGAAACCTGCTGGAAAATGTTGTCTTTTCTTTTCTTCCTCAGAGAGGAGCTCAGTAACAATTCTAAACCATTTAGACAGAAACTGAAGGAAAAATTTCCACATCGTGAATATGTTTTCACTCTTCTGGTTGACATGAACTGGCAATACTACTGTGTGCTATGTGATTATTTATGGAATGCAGGCTAGGAATGATTAACAGCATCAGCTTTGGGGGCAGGTTGACAAGCATATAGATAGACATAAATATAGAAAGATATAAATCCTACCTCTAGCACTTAAATGCTTGGAGACTAACGGCTCTGATCCTCAGTTTCTTTGTATGTAAAATGAAAATAATCATACATAACTCCTAAAGTGACTAAGTGAGACAAAATATACAAAATGCGTGGTATATAGCATTTTATTTAATGACTAGTCACTAATTAATGATTAATAATCCATCAAATTTAACATTATCCTTAGCTACTAAAAATCACTACATACATGTTAGAAGAAAAATATGAACTAACTCATTTTGGTACAAGGAAAACAAGTATTTGCAGTTATTTCACTTCAAACCACACAGAAAATACCACTTAGGAAAAAAAAAATAGACAATATCTTCTCCCAAGGTCCTAAGTAGGCAGATCAATATTTAATATATTTCATTAAGATATTCTGCAGTCTAGCATTTAACTTTATCAAAATAGTAAACCAAATTACAATTTTATTTTCAGCATTTACAAAGTTAAACACATAAGGGTTTGAATACATCTCTCCACATACTTATTAGTCAAATTATAACATAGGCATTCTGGTGGGAGAAATACACACATAACTTTTAAGTTCCAAGTTACTAGACAATTTGGCAGCCCTCTCTCATCTCTTCAATCCCTGATTTTATAATCATAAATGGCCTTAGTACTAAAGAGAACAAGCAAAGCAAACAATACATGTGAGCTCTAGAATTGAGAATTTATGAGCAAATCGTTAAGGAAATATGTCAGGTCAACAGTCATGCCTCATTCACCATAAGTAGGTCAAGAGGAAAGCAAATTAACTTACAGTGAACAAGAACTTCCTTGGACTCCATGAAAATATTTAGAAGAGCAGCATGAACTTATACTACTAAAAACAAATGTCTGCTATTAGTTGGTAGAACCCTCAGCTCTGTCTCTCACTCATACCACCTCACCAAACAGATGACCACAGACACTCCTTTCCAACAGCTGACTTTTAATCCTGTCTTTAAAGAATTATTGAACACTGCATCTGAAACTAATGATGTACTATATGCTGGTTAACTGAATTTAAATTAAAATAGAATATCTTTTCAAAATTATATTGCATGTAATAATGAAATTACCAAGAAGAAAACTGTTTTAAAGATTATCCTCTAGCTCTCTCTCCCTATACATATGTCTCAAAAAGGACTGGCTTAATTTATGAGCTTAACCACATAATTTGCTTTCACATCCATTGCTCCATTGACTATATTAAGATTACCCAACACAATTCTCTTCTTTGAGCTGAAAGATGGGCACTCTGGGATATAACACAAATGTCAAAGTAATTTGGATGCCACTGAAGATGAAACATTAATGTTATAAAGGCAATTGATACAATCAGAGTATGCTACTTCCAAGAAATAAATAAATACTACCTAATTCAGGCTTGCCCACAACTTAAAAGCCTAGAGCAAGTGGTTGGCAATGATATTACAAACTTTCCAAAGATAACCCCTGGCTGCTGTTTTTCTCTGAAATATCATGTTGGACATGAAAAAGTTATTTTCACTTAAATCCCTAAGATGCTAAAAATTCATGGCCACAGACTTGACTCACAGAAAACAATTTTAATCACAAAAAAATTGCTAGCACTTTCTTCTTTTTTATATGTCACAAAATGTCAAGGTTTCTGCTTATTAGCCTTATCACTTACAAATTATATTTGTGGAAAAATTACATAAAAGAAGGTAAACATTATTTCCTACAACCTATATCATCAAAACATAAGAGTACTGCATTTAATTTTTCAAAAATATTATCCCTGAAGTTTAATATACATGAAAAATCTCATCTAGATATTACCAACAACTAATATTCACAACACAAATTTAGTGAGCCTACCATGTACCAAGCACTACATTAAATTTCAGAGATACAAAAAATGGTAAGACACATTCTGTTGTTTAAAAAAAAAAAATTACAGTAAGTGTAGTGGTCTGTCCAGGGGTATCCAATAAGGTTACTGCCCTCAAATTTTCCCTTTAAAATAAAATTTTAAAAACAATTCCATTTGCAAAGAATTCTTCTTAATTCTTGGGGATACATTTAACAAAAGTAGCGCAAGGCTCATACACTAAAAACTACAAAGCCTACAGCCATATTCATATACCCCATATTCACGAACTGGGAAACAGTATTTTAAGATGGCGAACTGATCATATAACTTTTAGATTCAACGTGACCTTTATAAAAACCCAAACTGTTTTTTTAATGCAGACATTGACAAACTGATTCTAAAATTTATATGGAAATGCAAGTGACCCAGAATAGCCAAAACAATCCTTGAAAAGAAAAACACAGAATAATCTATACTTTCTGAATTCAAAACTTATTAAACTAACTGAGATAGTATAGGACTAGAATAATGACAGAATATAGATAGGTGGAGTGGCATTGAGAGTCCAGATATAAATTGTTACATCTATAGTTAATTGATTTTGTTAAAGGACTTATTTATCTATTTATTTATTTATTTATCTGACAAAGAGAGAGACAGAGAGGGAACACAAGCAAGGGGAGTGGGAGAGGGAGAAGCCAGCTCCCAACTGAACAGAGAGCCTGATGCAGGGCTCAATTCCAGAACCCTGGATCACTACCTAGGCTGAAGGCAGGTGCTTAATGACTGAGCCACCCAGGAACCCCTAGCTAATTGATTTTTAACAATAGTGCCAACACAATTCAACAAGGGATGGAGTGGTCATTTAGCAAATAGTTTTGGGACAACTGATTATTTACATGTAAATGAATGGATTTGGAGCCATACCTCACACCATATCTAAATTTAACTCAAAATGGATCAAAGTCCTACATGTAAGAATCAAAACTATAAAACCCATAGGAGAAAACAGGTATAAAACTTCCATGACCTTGGGTTAGGCAATTGATTCTTAGATATGACTTCAAAAGCAGAAGCAAACACAGTGAAAAAATAAATAAAAATCTGTGCCTCAAATGAAACTATCAGTAAGGTCACAAGACAACCCACAGATGGAATATCTACAATGAATATGATAAGGGTCTATTATCTACAATATATAAAGAACTATCAACAACAGAAAGACAACCCAATTTAAAAACGGACAAAGATTTTAACAAACATTTCTCCAAAGAAGACATAGAAGTGGCCAATAAACACATGAAAAGATGCCCAACATCCTCAGTCATTAGGGATATACAAGTCAAAACCACAATGAGGCAGTGCACCCAGCAGTTCTACAGATCCATCTCTTGCTTCAACAGTGTTTGGATGGAACAGACCCAGGGTCACTCTTTCTACTAGCCTCTGACCACCCTCCAGCCTTTTTTCCAGTCCCAACATTTGGAGCTATCTTCTCAGCCAGGCTCTGCCTCTAGGACTAGCTAACACCTTATTTTGAGCTTAGCTCCTTATTACCAATCAACCATGAGCATCCAGATTCATCAGAATTATTCCATCAAGGTGGAGGGAGCCATCAACTACCTGGTCAACATGCATCTGCAGGCCACCTACACCTACCTCTCTCTGGGCTTCTGTTTCAACCAAAATGCTGTGGCTCTGAAGAACATGGGCCACTTCTTCGAGCAGGCAGATGAGAAGCCCAAGGGTACTGAGTGTCTCTTGAAAATGAAAAACCACTGCAGTGGCCACACCCTTTTGCAAGATGTGCAGAAGCCATCCTAAGATGAGTGGAGTAAAACCCTGGATGCCATAGAAGCCACCTGGTTCTAGAGAAGAACCTGAATCAGGGCCTTTTGGATCTACATGCCCAGGGTTTCTGCACATATAGACCCCCACCTGTATGACTTCCTGGAGAACTTCTTCCTGGATGAGGAGGTGAAGGCAGGCAGTAGGCAGCTTTTTAACCACCCAGGTACCCTCTCTTAAGCTGTGGACCAAATTGAAACAACAAAGCTTTCACAGCAAACAAACAAACAAAAACCCACAATGAGGTACACTTACCACCAGAAAACTGTGGCTACAATAAAAGACAGACAACAAGTGTTGGTTAGGATCTGGAGAAACTGGAGTACATTGCTGGTATGAATGAAAATGGTGCAGCCTCTTTGAGAAAATTTGGCAGTTCCTTTCAAGTTTTATACAGTTTTGTTGGAAAATGAATAGAGAGGAGGAGCCAGATGGGAGAGGAGGAGGAGACAAAAATTTCATCTGGTCCCAGGAATTCAGCTAGTTATCAAACTATTCTGAACACCTACAAACTCAACAAGAGATCAAATAACAGCAACTCTATGGACAGAAAAGTGACCACTTTCTGGAAGACAGGACATGCAGAGAAGTGAATCTGAGGTGATATTTGAAAAAATGGACCATGGGGAAGGGGGCCTCTATCAGCCAGCTACTACTGGCAAGTGAGAGAATAGTGGAGCACAGAATCAGAACTTCTAGAAGACTGCTCCCCAGAGGGACGTTGCTGTGGTGGCTAAGTGGGGGTAAGCAGGAGATGGAAGCCTCACTGGAACAGTGTGGTCTCAGGACCCCTGTGGGTCACAGACAGACTTGGGGTACTTGAGTGTGGCAGAACTCTCAAGTACAGGAGCAAGGAAGCTGGCTATAAAGACAGAGCCGAGGAGTGGGCACTCAGCTCAGGATTGCTATAAACTATGATCTGCAGCACCGTCAGGTCTCTACTCTTCAAGAAGGGGCCCAACAAGTGGCAGATCTGGGGTGACTCCCTTACCTTCCCCAGGAGTAGTAGCACGAGAGTGCACCAGAGGAATCTGCTAGGTTTGGAGACTGGTCATGTGCCAGAGATATAAATGCTCAGTCACAGGCTGGGTGAGCAGAATGAGGCCAGAGATTAGGGAGAAAGGAGGGACTGACTGTTTTTCTCTGATGGCCTACTGAGGAGTTGGGTCCTGAGTTCTCGGCTCCTCTGGGACCAGAGACTGGGAGGCCACCATTTTCATGCTCCAAAGCTGTACAGAAAGCTTTCAGGGAACAAAAGCTACCAAGAGCAAAACTGAGAAGATTAGTCAGCCTAGCCTGTGACAAAAGCAGGGTAGTTCCACCTCAGGCAAAGACATTTGAGAATCATGACAATAGGCCACTCCCCCAGAAGATCAGCAAGAGCATCCAGCCAAGACCAAGTCTACCAAACAATATGAGCTGTAAAACTCTAGTGCTAGGGGAATATGGCACAAAGAATTCATGGCTTTTTTCCCCAACAATTCTTTAGTCTTTCAAAGTTAATTTTAAATTTTAAACTTTTTTAAATTTTTAATTTCCATTTTTAATTTTTAAATTTCAAAGAAAATATTTTTCTTTTTCTATTTTTTTTTACTTTATCTTCTTTCCTATTTTAACCACCATCTTCTCAATTCCCTGTTTAAAATCGTTAATTTTCATTTTTACAATCATATGCCATTCCTTCATTGTATTTAACCTTATTTTTTGTAGATATAGAAGATTTTCTTTCTTTAAAATTTTGGAATACAATTTCCTCTAACAGACCAAAATATACCCTAAATCTAGTATATGGCTTTGTTCTATCATTCTCTCCTTTTTTTTTCTTTTAATTTTTTCTTTCTTTTTTCAACCAACTTCTTATTAATTCCTTTTTTAAAATACTTTTTAAATTTTCACCTCTATAGTTACATTCCATCTCTTCATTGTATTTACCCATATATATATACACACACACACATACATACATACATACACACACATACAAACAAACACATACATAAGTTTTTCTTTCTTTAGATTTTGGAAGTTTCTTCTAACAGACAATAATATATCCAAATTCTATTCTGTGGCTCTGTTCAATTCACCAGCTGGATCATATTCTCTTTTTTTTCCCTTTTGTCTCCCCCCAGTTTCAGTTCTCTTCTGATTTGCTTGAATTGAATGAAAGAAAAATTTCTGAAATTCATGTAAACACCTGAAAATAAAAACATAACTGTTCAAAATCTCTGGAATGCAGCAAAGGCAGTCCTAAGAGGAAAGTATATACGAATACAAGTCTTTCTCAAGAAACAAAAGAGGTTTCAAATACACAACCTAACCCTACACCTAAAGGAAGTAGAGAAAGAACAGGAAATAAAGCCTAAACCCAGCAGGAGATGAGAAATAATAAAGATCAAAGCAGAAATCAATGAAATAGGAACCAAAAGAACAAATCAATGAAACTAGAAGCTGGTTCCTTGAAAGACCTACTAAGATTGATAAACCCCTGGCCAGACTCATCAAAAACAAAAGATTAATAAGTTAATAAAATCATGAATAAAATTAATAGAATCATGAATTAATAAAATTAATAAGATCGTGAATGAAAAGGAGAGATCATGACCAACACCATTGGAATACAAAAAATTATGAGAACATATTATGAGCAAATATATGCCAGCAAATTAGACCATCTGGATGAAACGGATGCATTCCTAGAGATGTATAAACTAACAAAACTGAACCAGGAAGAAATAGAAAACCTGAACAGATGCATAACGCATAAGGAAATTGAAGCAGTCATCAAAATCTACCTACAAATGAGAACCGAGGGCCAGATGGCTTCCCAGGGGAATGCTACCAAACATTTAAAGAAGAATTAACACCTATTCTCCCAAAACAGTTCCAAAAAATAGAAATGGAAGGAAAACTTCCAAACTCGTTTTATGAGGCCAGCATTACCTTGATCCCAAAATCACACAAAAACCCCATCAAAAAGAATTACAGACCAAATATCCCTGATGAACATGGACACAAAAATTCTCACCAAAATACTAGCCAATAGGATCCAACAGTACATTAAAAGGATTATTCCGAACCACCATGTGGGATTTATTACTAGGCTGCAAGTTTGGATCAACATCTGCAAAACAATGTGATACAATACATTAATAAAAGAAAGAATGAGAAACATATGATACTCTCAATAGATGCTGAAAAAGCATCTGACAAAGTACAGCATCCTTTCCATATCAAAACTCTTCACAGTGTGTGGATAGAGGATACATACCTCAATATCATCAAAGCCATCTGTGGAAAAACCCACAGTGAATATCATTCTCAATGGGGAAAATCTGAGAGCTTTTCCCCTAATATTAGGAAAATGGCAGGTATGTCCACAATCACCACTGCTATTCAACATAGTACTAGAAGTCCTAGTCTCAGCAATCGGACAACAAAAAGAAATAAAAGGCATCCTAATCAACAAAGAAGTGAAACTCTCACTCTCTGCAGATGATATGATACTTTATCTGTTAAACCCAAAAGACTCCACTCCAAAAATGCTAGAACTTATATAGGAATTCAGTAAAGTGTCAGGATATAAAACCAATGCACAGAAATCAGTTGTACTTCTATACACCAACAACAAGGCAGAAGGAAGAGAAATTAAGGAGTCAATACCACTTACAATAGCACTCAAAACCATAAGATACCTAGGAATGAATCTAACAAAAGAGGCAAAGAATCTATACTCAGAAAACTATAGAATACTCATGAAAGAAATTGAGGAAGACACAAAGAAATGGAAAAACATTCCGTGCACATGGATTGGAAGAAGAAATATTGTGAAAATGTCTATGCCACCTAGAGTAATCTATACATTTAATGCAATCCTTACCAAAACACCATCAAATTTTTCCACAGATATGGAACAATAATCCTAAAACCAGTATGGAACCAGAAAAGACCCAAAAAACCAGAGGAATGTTGAAAAAGAAAACTGAAGATGGTGGCATCACAATTCCAGACTTCAAGCTCTATTAAAAAGCTGTAATCATCAAGGCAGTATGGTCCTGGCACAAAAACAGACACACAGATAAGTGGAACAGAATGGAGAGTCCAGAAATGGACCCTCACAACTCTGTGGTCAATTAGTCTTCAACAAAGCAGGAAAGAATATCCAATGGAAAAAAAGAGAAAAAAAAAAACAGTCTCTTCAACAAATTGTGTTGGGAAAATTGTACAGCCACATACAGAAGAATGGAACTGGACCATTTCCTTATACCCCACACAAAGCAGACCCAAAAATGGATGAAAGACCTGAATATGAGATGGGAATCCATCAAAATGCTTTAGGAGAATACAGGCAGCAACCTCTTTGACCTCAGCCATAGCAACTTCCTCCTAGAAACATCTCCAAAGGCAGGGAAGCAAGGGCAAAAATGAACTATTGGGACTTCATCAAGATCAAAAACTTTTGCACAGCAAACAGTCAACAAAACCAAAAGACAACCAACAGAATGGGAGAAGATAATTTGCAAATAACATATCACATGTTGTATCTAAAATCTATAAAGAATTTCTCAAACTCAACACCTAAAGAACAAATAATCCAATCAAGAAATGGATAGAAGACATGAACAGACATTTCTGCAAAGAAGATATCCAAATGGCTAGCAGACACATGAAAAAGTGCTGAACATCACTCGGCATCAGGGAAATTCAAGTCCAAACCACAGTGAGATACCAACTCACACCAATCAAAATGACTAAAATTAACAAGTCAGAAAACAGCAGGTATTGGTAAGGATGCAAAGAAAGGAGAACCTTCCCATACTGTTGGTGGGAATGCAAGCTGGGGCAGCCACTCTGGAAAACAGTATGGAGGTTCCTCAAATAGTTGAAAACAGAGCTACCCTACAACCCAGCAATCAGGCTACTGGGTATTTACCCCAAAGATACAAATGTAGTGATCGGAAGGCACATGTGCATCCCAATGTTTATAGCAGCAATGCCCACATAGCCAAACTATGGAAAGAGCCTAGATGTCCATTGACATTTGAATGGATAATGAAGATATGATACACACACACACACACACACACACACACAGGAATATTATGCAGCTATGAAAAATGAAATCTTGCCTTTTGCAATGACATGGGTGGAACTAGACAGTATTATGCTAAGCAAAATAAGTCAATCAGAGAAAGACAATTACCACATGATCTCAATGATATGGGGAACTTGAGAAACAAGACAGAGGATCATAGGGAAAGGGAGGGAAATAGAAATAAGACAAAACCAGAGAGGGAGACAAACCCTAAGAGACTCTTAATCTAAGGAAATGAACTGAGGGTTGCTGGACCGGAGGGGGCTGAGAGGGATAGGGTGGCTGTCAATAGACACTGGGGAAGGTATGTGCTATGTGAGCACTGTGAATTGTGTAAGACTGATGAATCAGACCTGTATTCCTAAAACAAATAATACATTATATGTTAATTTAAAAAATCAAAAATGAATAGAAAAGAGAATCAGAAAAACACCAATGAATTTTTTAGAGCAAACCTATAGATAGGGAACTTCCAATCTAATGATGAACATGAGAAATCCAAAACTATCCATATATCTCACATAAGATTTAACTATGATGAAAACATACAATAAGAGCGTTTTGACCTGCTCATATTAGTATACTCTTCATGTCTTCAATCCTATAATCCCACTTAGATAAGCTATGCTAAGGCTATGAAACTGGTGATTTTACAAAGCTATCCCCACCACTACTACCACTAGGGCCAAAAGGAGTTTTTGAAGGAGGCCAGAAAAAAAAGAAAGTCACAGAAACAACAGCTGCTCTGAACAACTGGGGAGAGAGAGCTGAACTCCTCCTAAGGATGATCCTAAGAACTGGCAAATTTTCAAATCACTGTGGGAGAAGAGACACTAGTAACTTATCTCCAAGTTCCTCTTTATTTCATCCCACAGTCCCTGAAAACTGACATGTACACCACTGTTTAGTACTAATAGGCTCTGAGATGCTGGAATTCACTCCCAAGGAAAAAGAGCCTTTGAATTACAAACTCTTTGTATATATGCTTTCTTCGAGAAACAAACAGAAATTAGTTGATTACAGACAAATTCCTTTTCTAAATTCTGTGATCCACAAGACTTGGATATGTCTTGGAAGCAATACAGAATTGTGAATCAAGCACAGGCTTTGGAATCCAGAAAATCTGTTCTATCACTTTCTAGCTGTGTGATTTCAGACTTGTAATAACAATGTTTACATATCACTGCTATTCTAACCACTTTAATGGGTGAACTCATTTAACTTTCGTAATAACTCTACATGTAGTTATTATTATTGATTCCACTTGAAGGATGAGGAGCTGAAGTTTAAAGAGATAAAGTAGCTTGATCAAACCCCACAACGAGTAAGTGACAAAACTAGGATTTGAATGCAGTCGCCTTAGTTTCAGAGACAACACCCTTATCTCATCATATTGACTTCTTATGTTCTGTCACTGATATTTTTTTCTTCACTGCTCTTTATTTAACTATAAAATATAATTAATTCATAGCAACATTACAAAGATTAAATGATATATATATATGAAGCACAGTTCTGAGAAATATAGTAGGTACATGATAAATACATTCTGCTCTGATGGTTATTAACATAGACTATATTGTAGGGCCTAAAACAGCCCCACTATCTCTCTCAGAACTCAGTATTTCCAGACAGATAGATTGCATAGATAGATAGATCTGTCAATTATCTGGAAAACATACAATTTCATGAAACTTTGGAGGACAATGTAGAGAATTCTAATATCAATTGCTCTGTAGTTTATGTATATGACTTAACATTAACAAATATTATAACAATCTATATTTCAACTTTTCTGAGTTATAACTCACAGAATATAAATAATATAAGAATATTTAAGGGTCATTTAATTCAAATTGCAAGCCATAGTAGAAATAGATTCTACAGCATCTCTGACCTTGGATTTCAAATTCCATTTTCATACTTCCATCTTCTTCCTTATGTTACTTATCTCATTGTCACATACTCTTAATTTTTCAGAAAGTAATATCCTCTATTGAAATAAAATGAGCTTACCTCCATCTAAAAATTTTTTAAAATGATTAAACTGAGTTATCCCCTCCACAAAATTGTTCTACTTTGAAATATAGATGTTAGGAGAGTTTTAAAGTCAAGTCACATTTAAACTCTCTTTGATGCCTTGGTCCCTACTGTTTTCACTCCTCTGCATTATTTGTATACACATCCTTTTTTTTTTTTCTTCATTAAATGATTAGACCACTTGAAAGGAGGGAGGTTATCTTTTTATTTACCTTTTAATTTACCAGTTGGACACTGTTACAGTGTCCAACACCATGCCTAGTATAAAGAAAATATTTACTAAATATATATGCAAACGAAAGAGGGAGGAACTAGAACAGGAGGAAAGAAGAGAAAGAAACAGAGAAGGAAAGGAAGAAAACAGAAAGGCAACCAAAAACTAACCAAAAAACTAAAAGTTATAATAAAGAGAATTCTTCCTTTATGAAATATGTATTTGTCTTTGTGAAAACCATTCTAGTATATACCAACTATAGCAAAGATTACTCCACAATCTTTTTCATAACATTTTCTTAATGGTCTTAGTTTCTAGTAGTTGTTCCAGTAAAGAAAACATAAGATGGTATTTATTCCACTTCCCTCAGAATTAACTAGCCTGAAAACTGGGTGACACTAGGAGGAGTTGTCAATTTTTCTGAAAAATCAGAAAGTGTTAGGTTTAGTTTTCCCATTTAAATACAAGTACTACAATGTAATTATACTCAATGTGTGACATTTTCAAAACCAAGGTTTAAGGAAGGCCCACTGTATGAATCCAAGCTTTGCCAGCTGCCAAGTAACCATTCAATGTCTGGCAGCTGTGGATGGTGAACAATGCAACTAATGTAGCTGTCAGAAAGCCAAGTATTTTGTTTATGACCTCAATAGTGAATCATGAATACTGGCTAATTTCTGGCCACCATGTGCAAAAGGGCATCCTCTTACTTTCTGTCAAGTCAGTAATGTTTAAATGTGGCCATATTAGTCTGAGTTCAATAAACCTAGAATAAAGGGTATAAAATCTAATGATCTTAAAAGTGGAAAGCCCAGAAAAAATTCAATGTATGTATATAAAATAAGCTATTTGCCCTAACTTTGATTTCCTTTTATCTGTTGCTTAAATGCGCAGAAAACTGTAGGGTTTGTATACTTGAAAACAATTTAAAAACAAATGAAAACGGTAGGTTAAAGCCCATCTAAAATTTTTTACGAACCAGTGAGCATGGCAATAGTCAATTTCAGATAAAAAGAGGGAAGCTTTGGAAGCTAAAGCAACACACAGCAGGTGAGTGACAGCAAAAGATAACACTGAGGTCTGTGCCACCCACAGCAGATGTCAGACCATGACCCTGTCAAAACACACTGAAATGTGTGACCATCTCTGGCTTAGCACTAAAGATGTTTAAAATAATTGTTAAATTCTCACAAAACTGAGAAAATATAACTGAGTTTTCAGTCATTATTTTACTATTTCAACAGACATTTATTAAGTAGTGACTCGTAGACTAAGATCCAAGCATTCAAGACTAGAGTAAGACAAGTTCCCTATTCTCACAGTCTATTGTGAGACATATACATAAACATAAATGGGGAAAGTGTTAATAAAGAACAAAGCATTAGATCATTCATGAAAGGCTCTACAGAAGAGGTAGCATTTAAGCTGAGTACAAAAAACTAAGACTGGCATACTAGGCAAATGGAAGGGCATGGATAGAGGCACAGAACATAAAAGGACCTGGCTTTGGAGAAAAACTGAATTTGAAAGTAATCAGAGTCCAGAGTTTGTGTTGGTGGTATATGGGAAATGCAACTGGAGAAGTAGATTAGTATCAGATTGGGAAAGCAGAGAGTGAAAACCTATGGAGGAAAGCAAGATGGTGGCATGAATCTGCTTATTTGGAGGAAAAGATGCATCAGGTAGACATGTGGAAGACAGACTGCAGTGGGAAGGAGCTGGGAACAAGAAGACAAATGTGGTAAGCCATTGTAATAATACACTAGCAACAGAGGCCTGAAATAAGACAGAAGTAAGGTAGAATAAGGTAGAAGTAACAGAATCAGATGAGTTATAGAATACAGACAAAAGAGAAGAACCACATAAAGCTCCAAGCTTCTAACTTGTACACTGGGATACTAATGGATAGTTATAGACCTACAGAGGAGAAAAAAAATGGAAATGCAACTTGAATGGCTTTATGGAAGGGAAAGCTCTGGAGACCCTAACCTAACTGAGTTAAAGACAAGGGTAGAATCTAGTGAAGATAACCTGAAAGATAGAAAAACAAGTTTGAGCTCAGAAGCGAGATCAGTATTAGAGATAAATATATGGGAGTTGTTGGTATGTATGCACTTAAAATGGGAAATAATTAGGTGACTCAGGGAGAGTGCACAGAAGTGAATGATAAGATCAAGATGTAGGACCTGGAAACACTACCACTGAATGTATTTTAAGAAGTGTAGCTATCAAAGAGACCAAAAAGAAATAAACTATTTATTCCAGACTGTCCAACTATTCGCATCATTCTACTACTACTGATCACCTACTATGGACCAATCATGTGCCAAGGAGTAGCGATATAAAAATGAACACTATAGGGGTACCTCAGTGGCTCAGTCGTTAAGCATCTGCCTTCAGCTCAGGTCACAATCCCAGGGTCCTGAGATTAAGCCCCACATCAAGCCCCACATCGGACTCCCTGCTAAGCGGGAAGCCTGCTTCTTCCTCTCCCACTCCCCCTGCTTGTGTTCTCTCTCTCATCAAATAAATAAATAAATAAATAAAATATCTATCAAATAAATAAATAAAATCTTTTAAAAAATAAAATAAAATAAATGAACATGATAGAGTTTCTGCACAAGGATTGCTGACTAGGTTCATGAACAAATAGATTCTTGCAAAGCTGTCGTACAGGTACCATAATACAAGCATTCACAGGCTGTAAGGAGAGCACAGAATGGCACCTATTTAAAGGAGAAAAAAGTCATGAGAGACTCTGGACTCTGGGGAAAAAAACTGAGGGTTTCAGAAGGGAGAGGGTTGGGAGGATGGGGTAATCAGTTGATGGGTATTAAAGAGAGCAGGTGTTGTGATGAGCACTGGGTGTTCTATACAACTAACAAATCGTTGAATACTACATCAAAAACTAATGCTGTACAATATGATGACTAACTTAACACAATAAAAAAATTTAGGAATAAATAAATGAAGGAATGAGAACCAAGAAAGTTTTTATCGATGAAAGGAAGAGATAAGAGATTCACAAGAAATAGCATTAGTACTGGCAAATGTCATTTCATGTAGACATTATTAAATTTTGAATCTTGGCATTTAGACTCTGTATCAAGTTGCTCTTTTCAATAAAACATGCTAACTCATAACCCTCAAAATATTTTCAGGGGTCACTTTATACTTTATATACTTTATACATTGAAACATTCTGAGAGTATCATATAGCAATTAAGGTATATCTAAGAGGCTTTGAAAAGGAAAACAATTGTTATTATATTATATAGGTTCTACACCCAAATTAACCATTCTGAGACTGTAAAGAAATCCTCCAACAATCAGAGGATTCTAGAATACCCTTTGTAATTCCTGAGAAATTATGTATTTTCTCCTAGAAGGAAAAGAGTATCAAAGAAGGAAAAGAATAACTAATATAATGGGTTGTCTTTCTAAATTGCTGAATGACATTTCATTTGATCAGTCACTGAGAATTCTGTATGCCAGCAAGATAGGGTAGCATGGTTTGACACTCCCAAGCATCATGAAACTTGTGCTCAGTCCAGGTCTGCCACGTGCACTCTGGAATTTAATTTTTCCCTTTGTAAAGTGAATGATCTGAATAGAATACCCTAACATTCTGTGGCTCAATAAGTGTAACTCATACAAAAAAGAGACACAGTCTCTAAGGAATAAGTAACTAATACACAATAATGTACAGCATGGTCAATAAGTCCATATACAGGGGGCACCTGGGTGGCTCAGTGGATTAAGGCCGCTGCCTTCGGCTCAGGGTCCTGGGATCGAGCCCCACATCAGGCTCTCTGCTCGGCAGGGAGTCTGCTTCCTCCTCTCTCTCTGCCTGCCTCTCTGCCTACTTGTGATTTCTGTCTGTCAGGTAAATAAAAATATAAATAAATAAATAAATAAATAAATAAATAAATAAATAGAAGTCCTTATACACAAAATTTTCCCCTCTGTGAATTATTTTTTATTTATTTTTTTTATTATTAAATAACAATTCTACCCGGGGTGCCTGGGTGGCTCAGTGGGTTAAGCCACTGCCTTCAGTTCAGGTCATGATCTCAGGGTCCTGGTATAGAGCCCCACGTCAGCGGGGAGCCTGCTTCTCTCTGCCTCTCTGCCTGCTTGTGATCTCTCTGTCAAATAGATGAAAAAAATCTTTAAAAAAAATTAAAAAAAAATAACAATTCTACCTAATAACAGTTAGAGACCAAAAAACAACTAAAGAACATGCATGAAATTCAAGTTTACATGGGGAATGGCGGAGAGCATACAGATCACTTCTACTCAGCACACATGTATGTTTTGTGTGTATTTAAGAATAATTAATATGCACTGAATTCTGAACATCTGCCAAATACTAAGGATTTCATACAAACAATGTTACTACTCCATAGCAACTCATTGAAGTGAAGTTTTATTGTTTTCATTTTACAGAGAAGGAAACAGACAAGTTAAATATTTTGTTCAAGATTACAGAATTTATCACTGACAACAATGAGTTTAAATACAATTTATCTCAATCCACATTCCATGCCCTTCACCATCCCATGAAACTAAATCTATAAATTAGGGTAACTACAAGGAGGAGTCAAAGGAAAGGACTGAATCCAGAATTTTACCAATAGATTGAAAATTAAGTGCAGTGAATCAGAGAAAGCCTCATGAAGTAGACAGATCTGAAGATGTGATTTAAAGAAGTTCTACTACAATATTGATCTAAGTGATCCAAATGTGTTTCATTTTCATAAAAAAAAACCCTAAATTGAATATATTCATTTAAAGTCAACAGTTATCATCTAATCACCACAGTAAATTGTACTTCATGGATCATAAGCAGTACTAACTTTCCACACAATTTATTCTTCAATCATAGGGTTGCACAATGCATATAAAGAGGGTAGACTGATGAGGGTCAAACCTCAGGTTCTGAATGGAAAACTTATTCATGAGACCATTAGACAGTTATATCCAAATATCTGTAACATGGCATGAAAAACCAGACTAAAGTGTAATAAATCCTCTCTGAGAGAGACAGCAGGAGAAAAAAAAGAAGGAAAAAAAATTAAGGTGTCTATAGAGTTGAGATAAACATCACTGAGAAAAGAGTCAAGCTGCATGAGAGAATCGAAGAGTCAGCATTCTAGGGAAGTGGAATAAATTCTCAAAGGAATTCTTAAAACCCAAAACAAATTAGAATACTGAAAGCACACTCAACAGCATTAGACAACCTATCAAAACTGAATTCTTTTAAGTCTAAGCAGCTGCTGTGATGTGTCATCATGTCGCTAAGACAGAAAACCCAATTACAACTTTAATGGCTACACCATAAAGGCACTATGACTGGTGAGGGCCAGCAAAAAAATGCTGAGATTCAGAAAAACTATGGTAGAGAGTCTCTACTCCTCTGGCATTCAATAGTAACACTAATCAGCATGAATCTTATTCATTCATTATTCAACAAATATTTATAGAGGCCCTGTTCTCAGCACCAGAGACATATTAAGATGAATAATAATGTTCTTGTAGAGTTTTATATTCTGGTCCAATAAACAATTTTTAATGAAATATACAGCATATCACATAACACTAAGTGCTTTGAAGAAAAATAAAGCAAGGAAGAGAAAATGAGGAACATGGGAGACTAGCAGAGGGGAAATAGCTTTAAACAGGATTGAGAGTGAAGGTCTCATGGGCAGTTAACATTTCAGCAGAAACCTAAAAGAGATAAGGGGATGATCCACACAGATATCAGGGAAGAACAGAACAGCCAATGCAAAGGCTCTGAGGCAAGACTGTTCTTAGCATCTTATAGGAAAACCCAACAGATTAATATGTTTGGAGCAAACGGAGAGGAGAATATCATGGGAAATGAAGTCAAAAGGTAATGTAGGTGGAAAGGCCAACTCATGTATGATTTTGTAGGCCATTATATGAACTCATGGCTTTTACTACAAGTAAATTGGAAAACCTCTACAAAATTTAAGCAGAGAAATAACATAACCTCATCTGCACATTCACAGGTGATAGAAGCAAGAGTAGGAGAGGACCAGTTAAGAGGCTGTTCTTATAAGTATATTCCTGAACATACCAGGATTGCTATCCATTCTTAAAGAATAATGGTTAAAGCGCAATCTCCCAAGTCAAACTTGGGTTCAAACTCTGATCTGAGAGATGAAGGTGGGACACTGATAGCAACTGATGCATGTCCCTAAGAGGAAAAAAGACTGACAGTATATATCACAAAATGTTAACAGTGATTATTTCTCAATCATAAAATGATTTGTGCTTGTTATTTTCTCCTTTGTGAACTGCTCATCTTTAAGATTCTGCAACAAATGTGTTATTACTTATATAATAAGATACCTGATATATAATACTATGTCAAATACAGAAATCTTTGAGAGCATGTTATCTCTTTCCTTACTGAGTTCTCATAACAACTTGGTGAAGAGTAGGGATTATTATCTCCATTGGAGAAAGAAAACTGAGTCTCTGAGAAATTGAATGGATTCCTCAAAGTTGTACCACTAATTATCGGCCAGGAGGCCTTGAACTGCAGGTTTCCTATTTCCATGACTTTTTCTTATCTATGGACTTACCATCTTGACTCCAGATGTTACCTAAGCCAAACTCTTTATCTTACAAATGAGAAAACTAGGATATAAAGTAATTAGCCCAAGATCACACAGCCAGTATAAGAGAAGATTCCAGGCCTTCAGAGTCCTAGTTAACATGAATCTGATTTATCCAAAACACAAAGTTTAAGCACATGGAATCTGTACCTATACTATTTGACCACACAACACAGCCACTTTAGCTGTGTGACCTACTCCTAAAATGGGGGATGTGAAAACATTTAAATCAAGGTAGTTGTGAGTTCTAAATAATTAAAATCCAGAAAGTATGGATAGAAGTAAATATAATATAAATGTTTGTTATTATTATCAGTATAATGTTGCATTGAAGAAAGAAAATAAATGGCAAGAGGAAAGAAACTGCATAGGAGTAAGGAATTAGATGCATCCTGGAAGGTAAGGGTTTTAAAAAATTTTAGTATGATCCTGCTTGTATGCTAAAGAATCCTGAAAGTGCTTTCTACAGTTCTGATTAAGGTAATCAAGAATAATGCCAGTGGGAGGCAGAATGTTATTTGTGGAGAAAAATACAGGTTGCTGGGTTTGAACTCTGGTTCTGCCACTGTGACCTGAACTTCAGCAAATTCTTAAACTCTCTGTTTCAAAGTTTTCTCATTTACAAAAACAGAAACAACAAAAGTACCTAAAAATTCTTTTAAAAGTGCCTACTACATAGGAAGTAATCAGTAAGTGTTTTTTATGCTATTACCAGATATATAGAGCAGCTTGATTAAATCCATTTTAAATTGGAAGAAGAGAACTGTGATGGAACATAACAGGATTCTATCTTGGAACCAAAAGGTATAATTCAATGCGAAATAGGGATATTTATGTGGATGGGCTTGGGTATGACATGTTACAGTGTTAGCACTTAATATTCTCAGCAACACTGATATGTGTACATGCAGAAATTACTACTACTATATTGACTGACACATTAGAAAGAAATAAGAAATTGGCAAGTCAGTGAAAGTAAAGGGGAGGAAACCATATATGAAAAGAAATGAGGAAGAGAAGCATTTTTCTCCCATTAGGAGAATTAGTGACTCATTTTTTATGCTAAAGATATACTGCATTTCACCTTCTTCAAAGTGAAAACCCTGCCTTTAGCAAAATAAGCCAGATGCAATATATAGGAAATGGAGTATTGATAAATATAAATCAAATACAAATCAGGGCCACCAGCAGCAGCAGCCCACAAGGCATTTCTGGATAAACTGGGAAAAGGTGCCCCTCCTCAAAAAAAAAAAAAAAAATTACCTTCATCTGTTGAGAAACTGTCATAATAAAGTGATTTTCTTTTAACTAGATACTTTACTGCCATCTGCCAGAAAACTGCAATGAATGTGCAAATTTTAAATTGTGTAATGTGCATGCTGTCCCCTAGGATGGTATAGTACAAACATATACAAATATGCTATAATGGCTCTGCTTAATATGTGTTTAATGAATGAAGTATTTGTCATAGAAATGCACTGTGCTAAATGCTGAAAATATACATGGTTAGAAAATACAGCCTCAGCCTTCATTAAGCTCCCAAATAAACACCGTTACACTATGGCAGAGTAAGTGCTGCATTTGAAAGTGATACAGGGTGTTAATGAAAACACAGGGGAGGGATTCCTAACCCTGTCTGAAGGAGTCTGTGTTAACATATTTGCCCATACATTAATGGCAGTGATTATAAAAACTAAAACAGCAAGCCCCAATCATGCTGAGCAGGTTGGTGTTCATCATTGTCACTCTCTGCTTCAGCTGAGAGATGCTTTCAACTGAGAAACAAACCAGGTTTGCTTCCAGATGCAAACTCTCCTTACAGTGAGTGGAACCATTAGACAGGCAGACACAGCCCTACTGGAAAGAGAAGGGAAAGAAGGAAAGCAGAAGGGAATAAAAGAAAGAGAGTTTATTAAAAAAATACTCTTCAAAGCACAAAACAAAAAAGTAAAAGTCAAAAATTAGTAAAAGGGGGATGAACAATGCAAAAGAAGAAAAAGGAGGGACATGAGCAGGATGCTAGAGGGCACGGTATTCTGACTCTGCAGAAAATTAAAGAAAAAAAAAGGAGAAATGAATACAGAAAGCATAAAATGACAAAGCAAAGAGAAAGCTGGGAAATGAAGAGAGGAAAAGTGGCATTTGGGTGGACTCCAAGATGTTTCCAACAGTAGTCTAGAGGCTCTTGTAACCCAGAACAGACAGCGAAATTAGGAACAATGCAGGAAAGAAGAGGAATGGAAGAAAAATAATAATGGATCAACTTTAGATGGACAGATATCACAAACTTGCAGAAATACAGTGTTAACATATTTTAATGTTATATTTATAATTAATTAATTATATAATTAATTATGTGATTATATAATTAATTAATTAATTAATTAATGATTATGTAGTGTACTTTAATTTAGAAAGTGTGGAATTATATTTATATTATATACATGGAATTGTTCTCAAGAAGTGTCCTGTTTTTCAAATTAGAATTCAAGAATCCTAAAAAATTATTCAATAAAGAAACCCCATCAACCATCTCTTCCCTGAGTTGATGTAAGGCAGGAAAGAACTCTCCCTGGTTGAGATTTTCTGTACCCCTTTTTCCTCCTGGAAGTAAAACACAGATGAAGATAAATAAGAAATAACATTATCTGTGGCAATTTTCAAAAAAGAAATACCATCTCTTAGAACATTTGAGAAATGTCACAAAACCTACTTTTTACTTCTAGTCATGCTTCAATTATCAAACTATGGCATGATAATTTCAAAATGACTTCTCATGTTACATTAAGAAAACTACTAAAATGGCAATTCTAAATTCTCAAATTGCATTTGACTTCAAGTTTATCATATTGAATTTACAAAAGACAAGTCTGTTGAAATATATGGTTGACAGGTTTTTTTTAAGATACAAGAATATGGGGTGCCTATGTGGCTCAGTAGGTTAAGCCTCTGCCTTCGGCTCAGGTCATGATCTCAGGGTCCTGGGATCAAGTCCTGCATCAGGCTCTCTGCTCAGCAGGGCTCTCTGCCTGTCTGCCTACTTGTGATCTCTCTCTGTCAAATAAATAAATAAATAAAATCTTTTAAAAAGTAAAAGCTACAACAATATACTGCTTTGCTACTACCAGTTTCTATTGTTTCTCAATTGGTAATATATAGATAGGTGCAGCAAAGCGTATCAAATTGTGATGGTCAATATCATTCAGTCACGTGTACACATCCACATTTTGAGCACAGGAAACTGATAATTATTCTGTCCTTAGATACATCTAAATAAGGATATAAGATGAATTTATTTTTCTATTGGTGTGAGTGAAAGGTGGTGTTGAGGAAAACAGTGATTTCAGCCTCATGGAAGGAATACCTAGGTAGGAATATGAGAATTCTGAAACAAAAGATTGCTCTGATTCTAGCCTAAAATAAGGAGAATATGGAATAGTAAACAGTTTCCTTATTCCTACTGCAACACATTAGAAAAACCCTTCCACTTCTACACTAGTACCTGCAATGCCCTTTACAATTCTCCAAATTTTCCTGAATTTGAATATTTGTGGCTTAAACAAATATTTAAATATTTGTTATATTAAATATTAACCTCTTTGAGGTTAATAATACTTAGTTCTTAACTCGCTTTAATGTACAGGAAGATAATGATGCCTGTTTATTTCAGCAAGATATGTGACAAAAATCCCAATATGGTTTAAATAACACATCACAAATCCAATCCACATCATCTTCCCCATGTTATGACACCAATGGGCTTTCAGTAATTGAACTTGGGTCCAGTCTGAGCTCTGATTAGTCTAAACCCACTACGGTAATCATACTCTCTTTTCCAGGCCTGAGCAAATCAACCTTTCATTTCCCTGGTGACATTTTGAAGTTAGGTGTATAAAGTAAGTTGGCCCAAGGAGACTGAGAAATTTTTGTTTAATAGCTGGCAGGAGGCACCCATTCTTTCCTATTGGATAGAACAAGGAAGCATGCAACCCACATTGCCCTTGGCAGGTAGCCCACCAGACTAGGAGAAGGAACAGTCTCAGGTTGACAGAACACTATGGATGACAAGGAGATAAGACAAAAGGAACCTAGATTCCTGATGACATCTTCGATTCACTGAATAAAACAACCATGAAACCTGCCCTACTGGATGTCCAGTTAGGTGAGTCAGTACATTTCCTGTTATTTAAACCAGGGATTTATATTGGGATTTTTGTCACATATCTTGCTGAAATAAACAGGCATCATTATCTTCCTGTACATGACAGAGAGTTAAGTACTAAGTATTATTAACCTCAGAGAAGTTAAGTAATTTGCTGAAGGTTGATGAAGCACAAGGAAAAGACCTCAGATTCAAACCCTAATTTTTTTTTTTAACTCTAGGCCTATATTCTTTCTACTGTGTTAAATTACCAGATTTGTCTTTTCCTACTAGACAGTAAATTTTATGACAGTAAAGAGAGACATGTCTTACACATTTTGGAATTCCATTCAAAAATGATGCCCCAGCATGATTTAGAGTGTAGGCTTTCAAAATATATGTTATTTTTTCATTGTTATCCCATGCTTTTTTCACAGAATACCAACAAAGTAAAACAGAAAAAACTAAAGACTGAAATTGGAATTTGTAAGTATCTCTGCAGCAATCTATTTCTTACAACATAATTTATTTTTAAATTTTTTTTTAGTTTTTCTTTATTTTTTAAATTTCTTTTCAGTGTTCCAGAATTCATTGTTTATGCACCCCACCCAGTGCTCCATGCAATATGGGCCCTCCATAATACCCACCACCAGGCTCACCCAACCTCCCACCTCCCACCCCTCCAAAACCATCAGATGGTTTTTCAGAGTCCACAGTCTCTCATAGTTCGTCTCCCCCTCCAATTTCTCCCAACTCCCTTCCCCTCTCCATCTCCCCATGTCCTCTGTGCTATTCCTTGTGTTCCACAAATAAGTGAAACCACATGATAATTGATTCTCTCTGCCTGACTTATTTCACTCAGCAAAATCTCTTCCAGTCCCGTCCATGTTGATACAAAAATTGGGTATTTATCCTTTCTGATGGAGGCATAATATTCTATGGACCACATCTTCCTTATCCACTCGTCCACTGAAGGGCATCTTGGTTCTTTCCACAGTTTGGTGACTGTGGCCATTGCTGCTATGAACATGGGGGGTACAGATGGCCCTTCTTTTCACTACATCTGTATCTTTGGGGTAAATACCCAGTAGTACAATTGCAGGGTCATAGGGAAGCTCTCGTTTTAATTTCTCAAGGAATCTCCATACTGTTCCCCAGTGGCTGCACCAGCTTGCATTCCCACCAACAGTGTAAAAGGGTTCACCTTTCTCCACATCCTCTCCAACAAACGTTGTTTACTGTCTTGTTCATTTTGGCCATTCTAACTGGTGTAAGGTGGTATCTCAATATGTTCTTTGTTTTGTTTTGTTTGGGTTTTTTAATTTTTTATTTTTTATAAACATATATTTTTATCCCCAGGGGTACAGGTCTGTGAATCGCCAGGTTTACACACTTCACAGCACTCACCAAAGTACATACCCTCCCCATTGTCCATAACCCCCCCATTCTCCCAACCCCCCTACCCCCAGCAACCCTCAGTTTGTTTTGTGAGATTAAGAGTCACTTATGGTTTGTCTCCCTCCCAATCCCATCTTGTTTCATTGATTCTTCTCCTACCCACTTAAGTCCCCATGTTGCATCACCACTTCCTCATATCAGGGAGATCATATGATAGCTGTCCTTGTCTGCTTGACTTATTTCGCTAAGCATAATATGCTCTAGTTCCATCCATGTTGTCGCAAATGGCAAGATTTCATTTATTTGATGGCTGCATAGTATTCGATTGTGTGTATATACCACATCTTCTTTATCCATTCATCTGTTGATGGACATCTAGGTTCTTTCTATAGTTTGGCTATTGTGGACATTGCTGCTATAAACATTCGGGTACACGTGCCCCTTTGGATCACTACGTTTGTATCTTTAGGGTAAATACCCAGTAGTGCAATTGCTGGGTCATAGTGCAGTTCTATTTTCAACATTTGAGGAACCTCCATGCTGTTTTCCAGAGAGGTTGCACAGGTTTGCATTCCCACCAACAGTGTAGGAGGGTTCCCCTTTCTCCGCATCCTCGCCAGCATCTGTCATTTCCTGACTTGTTAATTTTAGCCATTCTGACTGGGGTGAGGTGGTATCTCATTGTGGTTTTGATTTGTATTTCCCTGATGCCGAGTGATATGGAGCACTTTTTCATGTGTCTGTTGGCCATCTGGATGTCTTCTTTGCAGAAATGTCTGTTCATGTCCTCTGCCCATTTCTTGATTGGATTATTTGTTCTTTGGGTGTTGAGTTTGCTAAGTTCTTTATAGATTTTGGACACTAGTCCTTTATCTGATATGTCGTTTGCAAATATCTTCTCCCATTCTGTCAGTTGTCTTTTGATTTTGTTAACTGTTTCCTTTGCTGTGCAGAAGCTTTTGATCTTGATGAAATCCCAATAGTTCATTTTTGCCCTTGCTTCCCTTGCCTTTGGCGATGTTCCTAGGAAGATGTTGCTGCAACTGAGGTCGAAGAGGTTGCTGCCTGTGTTCTCCTCAAGGATTTTGATGGATTCCTTTCTCACATTGAGGTCCTTCATCCATTTTGAGTCTATTTTCGTGTGTGGTGTAAGGAAATGGTCCAATTCCATTTTTCTGCATGTGGCTGTCCAATTTTCCCAACACCATTTATTGAAGAGGCTGTCTTTTTTCCATTGGACATTCTTTCCTGCTTTGTCGAAGATGAGTTGACCATAGAGTTGAGGGTCTATTTCTGGGCTCTCTATTCTGTTCCATGGATCTATGTGTCTGTTTTTGTGCCAGTATCATGCTGTCTTGATGATGACAGCTTTGTAATAGAGCTTGAAGTCCGGAATTGTGATGCCACCAACTTTGGCTTTCTTTTTCAATATCCCTTTGGCTATTTGAGGTCTTTTCTGGTTCCACATAAATTTTAGAATTATTTGTTCCATTTCTTTGAAAAAGATGGATGGTACTTTGATAGGAATTGCATTAAATGTGTAGATTGCTTTAGGTAGTATAGACATTTTCACAATATTTATTCTACCAATCCAGGAGCATGGAACATTTTTCCATTTCTTTGTGTCTTCCTCAATTTCTTTCATGAGTACTTTATAGTTTTCTGAGTATAGATGCTGTGCCTCTTTGGTTAGGTTTATTCCTAGGTATCTTATGGTTTGGGGTGCAATTGTATATGGGATTAACTCCTTAATTTCTCTTTCTTCTGTTGCTGTTGGTGTAGAGAAATGCAACTGATTTCTGTGCATTGATTTTATATCTTGACACTTTACTGAATTCCTGTACAAGTTCTAGCAGTTTTGGAGTGTAGTCTTTTGGGTTTTCCACATATAGTATCATATCATCTGCGAAGAGTGATAATTTGACTTCTTCTTTGCCGATTTGGATGCCTTTAATTTCCTTTTGTTGTCTGATTGCTGAGGCTAGGACCTCTAGTACTATGTTGAATAGCAGTGGTGATAATGGACATCCCTGCCGTGTTCCTGACCTTAACGGAAAAGCTTTAGTTTTTCTCCATTGAGAATGATATTTGAGGTGGGTTTTTCATAGATGGCTTTGATGATATTGAGGTATGTGCCCTCTATCCCTAGACTTTGAAGAGTTTTGATCAGGAAGGGATGCTGTTCTTTGTCAAATGCTTTTTCAGCATCTATTGAGAGTATCATATGGTTCTTGTTCTTTCTTTTAATGATGTGTTGTATCACATTGATTTGCGGATGTTGAACCAACCTTGCAGCCCTGGAATAAATCCCAATTGGTCGTGGTGAATAATCCTTTTAATGTACTGTTGAATCCTATTGGCTAATATTTTGGTGAGTATTTTCGCATCTGTGTTCATCAAGGATATTGGTCTATAGCTCTCTTTTTTGATGGGATCCTTGTCTGGTTTGGGGATTCAAGGTGATGCTGGCCTCATAAAATGAGTTTGGAAGTTTTCCTTCCATTTCTATTTTTTGGACCAGTTTCAGGAGAATAAGAATCAGTTCTTCTTTAAATGTTTGGTAGAATTCCCCCAGGAAGCAGTCTGGCCCTGGGCTTTTGTTTGTTTGGAGATATTTGATGACTGTTTCAATCTCCTTACTGGTTATGGGTCTGTTCAGGCTTTCTATTTCTTCCTGGTTCAGTTGTGGTAGTTTATATGTTTCTAGGAATGCATCCATTTCTTCCAGATTGTCAAATTTGTTGGCATAGAGTTGCTCATAGTATGTTCTTATAATAGTTTGTATTTCTTTGGTGTTAGTTGTGATCTCTCCTCTTTCATTCATGATTTTATTTATTTGGGTCCTTTCTCTTTTCTTTTTGATAAATCTGGCCAGGGGTTTATCAATCCTGTTAATTCTTTCAAAAAACCAGCTCCTAGTTTCGTTGATTTGTTCTATTGGTTTTTTTCTTTTTTTGGTTTCTATTTCATTGATTTCTGCTCTGATCTTTATATTTCTCTTCTCCTGCTGGGTTTAGGGTTTCTTTCTTGTTCTTTCTCCAGCTCCTTTAGGTGTAGGATTAGGTTGTGTACCTGAGACTTTTCTTGTTTCTTGAGAAAGGCTTGTATCGCTATATATTTTCCTCTCAGGATTGCCTTTGTTGTGTCCCACAGATTTTGAACCGTTGTGTTTTCATTATCATTTGTTTCCATGAATTTTTTCCATTCTTCTTTAATTTCCTGGTTGACCCATTCATTCTTTAGAAGGATACTGTTTAGTCTCCATGTATTTGGGTTCTTTCCAAATTTCCTCTTGTGGTTGAGTTCTAGCTTCAGAGCATTGTGTTCTGAAAATATGCAGGGAATGATCCCAATCTTTTGATACCGGATGAGACCTGATTTAGGACCGAGGATGAGATCTATTCTGGAGAATGTTCCATGTGCACTAGAGAAGAATGTGTATTCTGTTGCTTTGGGATGAAATGTTCTGAATATATCTGTGATGTCCATCTGGTCCAGTGTGTCATTTAAGGCCTTTATTTCCTTGCTGATCTTTTGCTTGGATGACCTGTCCATTTCAGTGAGGGGAGTGTTAAAGTCCCCTACTATTATTGTATTATTGTTGATGTGTTTCTTTGATTTTGTTATTAATTGGTGTATATAGTGCCTGCTCCCATGTTGGGGGCATAGATATTTAAAATTGTTAGATCTTCTTATTGGACAGACCCTTTGAGTATGATATAGTGTCCTTCCTCATCTCTTATTATAGTCTTTGGCTTAAAATCTAATTGATCTGATATAAGGATTGCCACTCCTGCTTTCTTCTGATGTCCATTAGCATGGTAACTTCTTTTCCACCCCTTCACTTTAAATCTGGAGGTGTCTTTGGGCTTAAAATGAGTTTCTTGGAGGCAACATATAGATGGGTTTTGTTTTTTAGCCATTCTGATACCCTGTGTATTTTGATTGGGGCATTTAGCCCATTAACATTCAGGGTAACTATTGAGAGATATGAATTTAGTGCCATTGTATTGCCTGTAAGGTTACTGTTACTGTATATTGTCTCTGTTCCTTACTGATATACCACTTGTATCCTCTCTCTTTGCTTAGAGGACCCCTTTCAATATTTCCTGTAGAGCTGGTTTGGTGTTTGCAAATTCAATATGGTTTTGATTTGAATCTCCCTGATGGCTAGTGATGATGAACATTTTTTCATATGTCTGATAGCCATTTGTATATCTTCATTGGAGAAGAGTCTGTTCATGTCTTCTGCCCATTTTTTTACATGATGATCTGTTTTGTGTGTGTTGAGTTTGAGGAGTTCATTATAGATCCTGGATATCAGTCCTTCGTCTGTATTGTCATTTGCGAATATCTTCTCCCATTCTGTGGGTTGCCTCTTTGTTTTGTTTGCTCTTTCCTTTGCTGTGCAGAAGCTTTTGATCTTGATGAAGTCCCAAAAGTTCATTTTCGCTTTTGTTTCCTTTGCCTTTGAAGACATATCTTGAAAGAAGTTGCTGTGGCTGATATCAAAGAGGTTACTGCCTATGTTCTCCACTAGATTCTGATGGATTCCTGCCTCAAGTTGAGGTCTTTTATCCATTTTGAGTTTATCTTTGTGTATGGTGTAAGAGAATGGTCAAGTTTCATTCTTCTACACATACCTGTCCAATTTTCCCAGAATCACTTATTGAAGAGACTTTTTTCCACAGTATATTTTTTCCTCTGCAGCAATCTATTAATCAGCAGATTATAAACTCTATAAGGCCAGGGTCCATATCTATTTTGTTTTGTTCACTGTTGTATCTCAAATACCAAACATAATATTTGGGATACAGTAGGTGCCATGTACACTTTTACAATGAATAATAAATGAAGTAAATTTCTAATTTTACATTTCTTCACAAAAATTATTTTCTTCTCTTGAAAAAGTCTGCAAGAGACTTTCTTTCAACTCAATCTTTGTGAAAATAATAATTGGACTTATGTTTAAAAACACAGAGAAATAAAAATGGTATGTCCTTATGCAGTTTATATTTATCATGTATTCATTGATCCATTCATAAAGTATTTATTCATCATCTACTAGGTGTAAAACCCTGTAAAATGCACAAAAATATTTTCCTTTTTGTATTTAAATGCAATTAGCCAACATATAGTACATCATTAGTTTCCGATGTAGAGTTCAATAATTCCTCAGTTGCGTGTAACACCTAGTGCTCATTACATCATGTGCCCTCCTCAATGCCCATCATCTAGTTACCCCATCCTCCCACCTCCCTCCCCTTCAGCAACTCTCAGTTTGTTTACTATAGTTAAGAGTCTCTAAAGATTTGTCTCCCTCTCTGATTTCTTCCCATTCAAGTTTCCCCTTCTCTCCCCTATGATGCTCTGTGCTATTTCTTATATTCCTCATTTGATTGAAGCCAAATGATAATTGTCTTTCTCTGATTGACTTATTTCGCTCAGTTTAATACCATCCAGTTCCACCATGTCAATGTCAATGGTAAGATTTCATCCTTTTTGATGGCTAAGTAATATTCCATTATATATACACAACATCTTCTTTATCCATTCATCTGTCGATGGACCTCTGGGCTCCCTCCATAGTTTGGTTATTGTGGACATTGCTGCTATAAACATTGCCCCTTTGGATCACTACATTTGTATCTCTGGGGTAAATACCTAGTAGTGCAATTGATGGGTCATAGGATATTTCTATTTTTTACAGCTTGAGGAAACTCCATACTATTTTCCAAAGTGGCTGTACCAGCTTGGAATCCCACCAACAGTGTAAGAGGGTTCCCCCTTCTCCACATTCTCATGTGTTGTTTCCTGACTTGTTAATTCTAGCCATTCTAACTGCTGTGAGGTGGTATCTCACTGGAGCACAAAAATATTTGAAACAGTCCTGCCTAGGGGCACATGGGTGATTAGGCGATTAGGCAACTGGCTCTTGATTTCAGGTCATGATCTCTGGGTCCTGGGCCAGAGCTCCATGTCAGGCTTCACACTCTGCAGGGAGTATGCTTGAAGAGTCTCTCTCGCCCTCTCCTTTCCCTCTGCCCTTCCCCAACTTGTACTTTCTCTCTCAAATTAAATAAACCTTAAAAAAGAAATAGTCTTGCCTACAGCTGGAATATAACACCACGGCAGAAAGTAAGAAGGGCTCAAATAATGATAAGGATATGTCTAAAGGACATAAAAGACCACTTAAAGGCACTCACAGTAGCAAATCTGGGACAAACTGAACAAAATAGTAAATAAGGTCAGTAACTGATTATATACCATAGACTAAAATAAGAAACCATAAATAATACATAAATAAACTGGAAGAAAAGTGACAGTTTTTTCATACAAGAAAAAGTCAATTAATGTAGAAATAATTGTGGAATAAGAGACTCTCCATTTCAACCACTGTAGTAATACTTGTTTCAGGCAAGAATTATTAATGGATGCTAAAACTGGTAGGTTTGATCACAAACAGGGTACTTATATAGTCTCAAAGTATCTCCTCACAAAATACTGCTTAAAAAGAAAAGGGAAAATAGTAACCCTACAGAAACTTGACACCATTTTAACCAAGTGATCAATGTTAATATTATCAGTAATGGCATAAATAGATATCATGTGCCTTCTGATATGATGCACTGGAAAGGATATATCATTTTTGTTGTATTCCTGCCAAAAATGCATAACCTAAATTTAATCATGAGGAAGTATCAGATAAATCAAAATTGAAATAATTTTATAAAATAAATGGCGTGCCCTGTACTCTTCAAAAAAAATGTCAAGGTCATGAAAAACAAAGAAATATATGCATTGAAGAAGAACAGAAAGATTTGAGAATTAAGTGTAACGTGATCCTGGGTTGGGTTCTACAGAAGACTTTTGCTCTTGCTATAAAAACATTAGTGGGATGATTAGCAAATTTTTAATAGGACCTGTGAGTAAGATATTAGTGTTAATTTCCTAATTTTGATTTTGTACTGCAAATGTATTTTAAAATGCCCTTGTTTTTAGGAAATAAACACTGAAAAATTTAGGAGTAAAGAACCATTATGTCTGCAATTACAACCAGAGAAAATAATATATATCTATATTTATATTTATATATATTTATATATATTGTTTATATTATATATAATATATAAATATTACATAATAGCATACAATATAATTATGTATAATATATGGTATATTATATTATATAGATCTATAAATATATTAATATATTATAAATTAAATTAAATATATTAAATATATGTAGAGAATGATGAGGTAAACAGGATAAAATGTTAAGATGTGGGGGAGTATGGATATACAGGAAGTCCATATACTATTTTTGCAACTTTTCTGTAGGTTTACTTACTTACTTACTTACTTATTTTAGAGAGAGTGAGAGCTGGGGGGAAATGGAGGGCAGAGAGAAAGGGAGAGAGAGAATCTTAAACAGGCTCCATGCTCAGCATTGAGCCGATATGGGGCTGCATCCAGCAACCCTGAGAATGTGACCTGAGCAGAAATCAAGAGTCAGACACTTAACTGACAGAGTCACGCAAGCACCCTTATGCTTAAAATTATTTTAAAATAAAAGGTTAAAATAAAATAATTAGAAAAATAAAATACAAAATATAATATAGTGTCTTCCATAAAATAGATCATAGTTTACTAGATAAAACATACTGCTTGTGATGCTCCCATCCAAAACTCTCACTTACCACCTTCAGCCGACTTCGAGTCCTCACACAATCTGATCCCAGTCCAGGCTTCCAACCATAATTTCCTATTTTCTCTCTCTTGCTCACTATAGTCCAGTCAAACTGAAGATTATACCTATTTTTTTCTCTCTTCTTTTGTTCATTCTCTGTCTAGAATTCCCTTAGTTCCGTTATCCGAATTCTAAATTGTGCTCATAAAAATTAAAAAAAAAAAAAAAACCCTGCTTCACCAACTGGATATAATCCTTCCTTTAATTTCCTATAAACTTTTATATTTCTACTATGCTATCAATCACTTCCTAATTTCTATTATGACTATGTGTTAAAATTTATTTATCTCTTCAAGCAGCCTTGAAGATCTGAAAGGATAGGAACTAAGTTTTATTTATGGAACTATGACAGTGACTTAGACAATAATAGAGATTCTATGCTATTGATAATGATAATAATAATAATGATGATGAGAACAATAATAAAAGTAGCAGGTACTTCCTGAATGCTTCCACATGCCAGGCACTGTTAAGTGATTTACAAACTTAGGGAGACAAGATGGCGGGGAAGTAGGAGGAGGTACCGTTTCAAATGTACCCTCAAGTGAGCTGATTACCTACCAAAGAACTCTGATCACCCATGAAATCAGCCTGAGATTAGAATTATACACTTCTGGATCTCTACGGGAGCAGAAGATGCCAGTGGGCAGGTAAAGTGGAGTGGGAACACCAGACCGATATTGGAAGATAAACAAAAGGGGAAAGGAGCCACCAGAAGCACCCCATTGGAAAGTGATACCCCAATACGAGAGTGCCCTGCAACTGGGGACCAGCATTAACTTGGAGTCTGGTTGAAAGTACTCAAAAAAGAACAAAGGATCATTGGGGGAAATTGTGGGAATCGGGGTGGTTAGGTACAGGGGCTTAAGTCCCCGACCCAGGACAGACACTGCTGGCACTGAGCCAGAGAGAGTGCGGTGAAGAAGCCAGGTCTTGGTCCCTGAGCCACAAGGACGCCTGAGAGCGACTGGGTGGCAGCACCCATGAGGGCAAGGGAGCCTCGCCAGCCAGCAGAACCACAGCCTTTGCACTCTCCACTCGCATGCCACACTACCAGAGTCTGAGTCGCGCCCCACACACTCCCCTGAGAGAGGTGGGTGCAGGGGCCAGCCAGCGCTCTCTTGGACCCCAGAGATTCTGAGCACCCACAGCCTGGCCAGCAGGAAAATCTCAGTGTGCTATCACTGCTTGGGACCTCTCTGGTGGTCTGGAGCTGCCCAGATAGCCACGGCTATCTTGGTTTTGGGTACAAGCTGGAGTTCCTGTGACTGCAGAGACCATGACTGGGAATGTGCTCTGCCAGCAGCGGAGGGGGAATTTATGTGCTCCCGAGTACCCAGAGGAGAACAGACTGAGGCTTCTCTCTCAGAGGGAGGTCTGGGTACAGTTTGCTTTTCTCTAAAGCTCCAAAAACCATCAAAAGCCACCAAGGGGAGAGAAAACAAATGAACAAACAAACAAAAAAACCTCCAGAGAACAAAAGCCTGATAAACCGGTTCCCTCAGAGCCCACCCCCTTGATGGGGAGCAGGAGGACTTGACTCTAACAAGACTCCCTGAAAACCCATGCAACAGGCCCCTCCCCCAGAAAACCAACCCAAAAAAAAAAAAAAAAAAAGACAAGCGGACAACCACTAATACTTCATAGAAACAACTTTTATTTTCAATTAGTTCCCACTATTCTGGTTCATTTTTTTTATATATACAACTTTTTAACCTATTTACCATCACAGTGAGATGTCCAGTACATCAAATTCCATAATAACCTTTTAACCTGAACTTTTTGATACATACACCTGTGTTTTTCTTTTGCTTTTCTATTTTTTAATTTTTTTAATTTAATTTTATTTAAGTTTATTCTTTTTTTTTTAATATTCATATAGAGATAAGCTTCAAGGTAATCCCCTTTCCCCAGTCAATGCTACCCCATAGGTAAACCAGTTTTTAATCCCCCTTTATCTTAGGAAAGTTGAGTCCTTGAACAAAGATATCAAGATACATCCAGGAAGAATCAAAATAACCTTCCTCGCCCACACTGAGAATTTATAACCACTCTCCCATCTTTTTCTGCTGCCAGTATTTCAGTATACTTGTTTTTGTCCTGGTAGTATATAAATCTTATATCTTGGGGTTCTTTTTGACGAGGTTCTTTTTTTGTTTGTTTTTATTTATTTATTTTTCTCTTGTCATTTACTTTTTTTGGTCTTTTTGTTTGTCTGTTTTTGTTTGTATACTTCATAAATCTTACCTTGGGGCCCATTTGGTTTGGGTCCTCTCTTTTATTTTATCTTTCTTTTTTTTTTTCTGTCTCTCTCTCTCTCTTTTTTTCTTTTTTCTTTCTTTTGCGTGGGCTATTGAATATGGACATAGACAGTATGTCAGAAAGGGAATTCAGGCTAACAGTTATCCAGGCAATAGCTAGGTTGGAGAAAGCCATGGATGACAAAATGGAATTGCTTAGGGCAGAAGTGAAAGCCACCAGGGATGATGTTCATAATGTTCTCAATGAATTCCAATCTAATCTAAATTATCTAAAAGCTAGAGTAACTGAGGCAGAAGATAGAATTAGTGATCTGGAGGACAAACGGATAGAGAAAAAAAGATCAGGAGGAAGCCTGGAACAAACAGCTTAGAAGCCATGAAAACAGAATTAGGGAAATAAATGACACCATGAAATGTTCCAATGTCAGAATTATTGGAATCCCTGAGGGGGAGGAGAAAGAAAGAAGACTAGAAGATATAGTGGAACAAATTCTCCATGAAATTTTTCCCAATCTCACGAATGGAACCAACGTTCATGTACTAGAGGCAGAACAGTCTCCCCCCAAGATCATAGACTCTAGAAAGACCTCAAGACACCTGATAGTGAAAATGATGAATCATAATTGTAGACAGGAGCTCTTGAAAGCAGCTAGGGCAAAGAAATTCCTTACGTACAGAGAAAAGCCCATCAGAATAATGTCAGACCCGTCCACAGAAACCTGGCAAGCCAGAAAGGGTTGGCAAGATATATTCAGGACACTAAATGAGAATAACATGCAGCCAAGAATACTTGATCCAGCAAGACTGATATTCAAAATGGATGGAGAGATAAAGAGTTTCCAAGACCGGCAAGGCTTAAAAGAGTAGACGACCACCAAGCTGACACTGCAGGAAATATTAAGGGGGGGTTCTATAAAAGAGGAAAAATCCTAAGAATATCATTGAACAGAAATATATGCAGACAATCTATAGAAACAAAGACTTCACAGGTAACACGATGTCAATAAAAATGTATCTCTCAATAATCACTCTCAACGTGAATGGCCTAAATGCGCCCATAAAACGACACAGGGTGGCAGACTGGATAAAACGACAGGACCCATCCATATGTTGTCTACAAGAGACCCATTTCGAACCTAACGATACACCCAGACTGAAAGTGAAGGGATGGAGAAGCTTCTTTCATGCCAATGGGCCTCAAAAGAAGGCTGGGGTAGCGATTCTCATATCAGATAAATTAGATTTTAAACTAAAGACTGTAGTCAGAAATACAGAATGACACTACATAATTCTTAAAGGGACTATCCACCAAGAAGATCTCACAACTGTAAATATTTATGCCCCCAATATGGGAGCAGCCAATTACATAAGAGAACTGTTAATCAAGATAAACAGTCATATTGATATGAATATATTAATAGTAGGAGATCTTAACACACCACTCTCAGTAATGGGCAGATCATCCAAGCAGAAAATCAATAAAGAAAAAAGAGCATTGAATGATACATTGGACCAGATCGACCTCATAGATATATGCAGAACATTCCACCCTAAAACAACAGAATACTCATTCCTCTCGAGTGCACATGGGACCTTCTCCAGAATAGCCCACATACTGCGTCACAAATCAGGGCTCAATCAATACCAGAAGATTGAGATTATTCCCTGCATATTCTCAGATCACAATGCTTTGAAACTGGAGCTCAGCCACAAGGACAAGTTCAGAAGGAATTAAAAAACCTGGAAGCTAAACACCACCTTGCTTAAGAATGCTTGGATCAATCAGGAAATCAAAGAAGATCTTAAACAATTCGTGGAAACCAATGAGAATGAAGACACTTCAGTCCAAAACCTATGGGATATAGCAAAGGCGGTCCTAAGGGGGAAATACATAGCTATCCAAGTCTCCCTCAAAAAAATTGAAAAATCCAGAATACACCAGCTGTCTCTGCGCCTTAAAGAACTGGAAAATCAACAACAAATTAAGCCAACTCCACACACAAGAACGGAAATAATCAAGATTAGAGATATGGTAGAATGCATCAATGAAACTAGAAGCTGGTTTTTTGAAAGAATCAGTAAGATTGATAAACCACTGGCCAAACGAATCCAAAATAAAAGAGAGAAGGCCCAAATTAATAAAATTATGAATGAAAAGGGAGAGATCACAGCTAACACCAAGGAAATAGAAACAATCATCAGAAATCATTATCAACAGTTATATGCCAATAAGCTAAGCAACCTAGATGAAATGGATGCATTCCTGGAAAACTATAAACTTCCAAAACTGAATCAGGAAGAAATTGACAACCTGAATAGACTGATATCTAGTAACGAGATTGAAGCAGTGATCAAAAACCTCCCAAAAAACAAGAGCCCAGGACCTGACGGATTCCCTGGGGAATTCTACCAAACGTTCAAAGAAGAAATAACACCATTCTCCTGAAGCTGTTTCAAAAAATTGAAGCAGAAGGAAAACTTCCAGACTCTTTTTATGAAGCCAACATTACCCTGATCCCCAAACCAGGCAAGGATCCCACCAAAAAAGAGAATTTCAGACCAAAATCACTGATGAATATGGATGCTAAGATTCTCAACAAGATCCTAGCAAAAAGGATCCAACAGCACATTAAAAATATTATCCACCATGACCAGGTGCGATTCATCCCTGAGTTGCAAGGATGGTTCAACATTTGCAAATCAATCAATATGATAGAACAAATCAATAAGAGAAGAGAGAAGAACCACATGGTCCTCTCAATTGATGCAGAAAAAACATTTGACAAAATCCAGCATCTGTTCCTGATTAAAATGCTTCAAAGTATAGGGATAGAGGGAACATTCCTGAACTTCCTCAAATCTATCTATGAAAGACCCACAG
>NC_081557.1:60410119-60490045 GCF_022355385.1 Mustela nigripes
CATAAGAGAAGAGAGAAGAACCACATGGTCCTCTCAATTGATGCAGAAAAAACATTTGACAAAATCCAGCATCTGTTCCTGATTAAAATGCTTCAAAGTATAGGGATAGAGGGAACATTCCTGAACTTCCTCAAATCTATCTATGAAAGACCCACAGGAAATATCATCTTCAATAGGAAAAAGTTCATAGTTTTCCAGTGGAGATCAGGAACATGACAAGGATGCCCACTCTCACTACTCTTGTTCAACATAGTATTAGAAGTCCTAGCAAAAGCAATCAGACAACAAAGAGAAATAAAAGGTATCCAAATTGGCAATGAGGAAGTCAAACTCTCTCTCTTCGCAGATGACATGATACTTTATATGGAAAACCCAAAAGACTCCACCCCCAAACTACTAGAACTCATACAGCAATTCAGTAATGTGGCAGGAAACAAAGTCAATATACAGAAATCAGGTGCTTTCTTATACACCAACAATGAAAACATAGAAAGGGAAATTAGAGAACTGATTCCATTTACTATAGCATCAAGAACCATAAGATACCTGGGAATAAACCTAACCAAAGAGGTAAAGGATCTGTACTCGAGGAACTACAGAACACTCATAAAAGAAATTGAAGAGCACACAAAAAGATGGAAGACCATTCCATGCTCTTGGATCAGAAGAATATACATTGTTAAAACGTCTATACTGCCTAGAACAATCTATACTTTAAATGCTATTCCTATCAAAATTCCACAGGTATTTTTCAAAGAGCTGGAGCAAATAATTCTAAAATTTGTATGGAATCAGAAGGGACCCTAAATTGCTAAGGAAATGTTGAAAAAGAAAAACAAAACTGGAGGCATCACGTTGCCTGATTTCAAGCTTTACTACAAAGTTGTAATCACCAAGACAGCATGGTGCTGGCATAAAAACAAACACATAGACCAGTGTAACAGAGTAGAGAACCTAGATATGGACACTCAACTCTATGGTCAAATAATCTTCGACAAAGCATGAAAAAATATACAGTGGAAAAAAGACAGTCTCTTTGATAAATGGTGCTGGGAAAACTGAACAGCTATATGTAGAAGAATGAAACTCGACCATTCTATTACACCACACACAAAGATAAACTCAAAATGGATAAAAGACCTCAACTTGAGGCAGGAATCCATCAGAATCCTAGTGGAGAACATAGGCAGTAACCTCTTTGATATCAGCCACAGCAACTTCTTTCAAGATATGTCTTCAAAGGCAAAGGAAACAAAAGCAAAAATGAATGTTGGGGACTTCATCAAGATCAAAAGCTTCTGCACAGCAAAGGAAAGAGCAAACAAAACAAAGAGGCAACCCACGGAATGGGAGAAGATATTTGCAAATGACAGTAGACAAAAGGCTGATATCCAGGATCTATAAAGAACTCTCAAACTCAACACACACAAAGCAGATAATCATGTAAAAAAATGGGCAGAAGACATGAACAGACTCTTCTCCAATGAAGACATACAAATGGCTATCAGACACATGAAAAAATGTTCAACATCACTAGCCATCAGGGAGATTCAAGTCAAAACCACATTGAGATACTACCTTACACCAGTTAGAATGGCAAAATGAACAATGTTTGTTGGAGAGGATGTGGAGAAAGGGGAACCCTTTTACACTGTTGGTGGGAATGCAGCTTGGTGAAGCCAATTT
This sequence comes from Mustela nigripes, assembly GCF_022355385.1. NCBI lineage: Eukaryota > Metazoa > Chordata > Mammalia > Carnivora > Mustelidae > Mustela > Mustela nigripes. The sequence continues at coordinate 60,411,806 of NC_081557.1, forward strand.
GAAGAACAGTGTGGAGATTCCTTAAGAAATTCCCTATGACCTTGCAGTTGCACTCCTGGGTATTTACCCCAAAGATACAGATGTAGTGAAAAGAAGGGCAATCTGTATCCCAACATTCATAGCAGCAATGGCCACAGTCACCAAACTGTGGAAAGAACCAAGATGCCCTTCAACGGACGAATGGATAAGGAAGATGTGGTCCATATACACTATGGAGTATCGTGCCTTCATCAGAAAGGATGAATACCCAACTTTTGTAGCAACATGGATGACACTGGAAGAGATTATGCTGAGTGAAATAAGTCAGGCAGAGAGAATCAATTATCATATGGTTTCACTTATTTGTAGAGCATAAGGAATAACACAGAGGACATGGGGAGATGGAGAGGAGAAGGGAGTTGAGGGAAATTAGAAAGGGAGATGAACCATGAGAGACTAGGGTCTCTGAAAAACAATCTGAGGGTTTTGAAGGGGCGGGGTTTGGGAGGTTGGGTGAGCCTGATGGTGGGTATTATGGAGGGCATGTATTGCATGGTGCACTGGGTGTGCTGCATAAGCAATGAATTCTCTTAAACTGAAAAGAAATTTAAAAAATTAAAAAATAATAATAATAATAATAAACAGTAATTTCATGAATAAAATAAAACCAAAAGCTTATAAAAAACAAAGTGATTTAGAAACTTACAACAATCCCGACATAAGTATTATTATTATTCCCACTTTATAAATGAGGAAATAGAGACTTATGGACGGTAAAAAAAACTTATTTGAGATCATGTAGTACATGTTTAAAATGCAAATAAAGCCTATACTCATTCAACTACATCATGCTGCTAGTTTTCTCCTAGTTTCCCCTCGTTTCTTTCTATGGATACCTTTATCCACTGATCTTAGATGTTTTGGAGAATGAAAAACAAAAACTCATGTCCCATAAAAAACAGGATTAAAAAAAACTCATGAATAACAAATTGTAAATTACAGAAAACAGAATAGACAACTTCCAAGTCTTTTGATAGATACTGATTTTTTAAGGTTTGAAGCAGAGCATCTAACAAAAAAAAACACTGTTAAATACAGAAAATTTGAAACTTCAGTATTAAAAAAATATTCAAGTGAAACGGAAAACAACAGAACTGGAAAATATTTACTCTATAAGCTATAAAAGATTAATATCTATAATTTCAGAAGAGGTTATTTAAATACTGCTGCCTCAGTCTGTTACTATAACAAAATACCATAGACTGCATGGCTTATAAACTGTAGAAATTTGTTTCTTACAGTTCTGGAGGCTAGCAATCCAAGATTAGAGTACCAGCACCATCGGGTTCTGGAGAGAGCACACTGCCAGGTTGCAGACCACCAACTTCTCACTGTATCTTCACATGGCAGAAGGGGCAAGCGAGCTTTCTTACCTCTTTAATAACAGCACTAACTCCATTAATGAAGGCTCTGTCCTCATGTCCTAATCACCTGCCAAAGACCTCACCTCCTAATTCCATCTCATTGGCATTAGGATTTCAACATATGAAGCTGGGAAGGACAAAAACATCCAGTCTACACCAACTGCATATTAAAGCAACATAGACTGGGGCACCTGAGTAGCCCTGCTGGTTAAGCAACTGCCTTTGGCTCAGGTCATGATCTCAGGGTTCTGGGACCAAGCCTCACATGGGGCTCCCTGCTCGGAGAGAGCCTGCTTCTCCCTCTCCCTCCTGCTCATGCTTGCTCTCTCGCTCTCTCTGTCAAATAAATAAAATCTTGATAATATTAATAAATAAAACAACATAATCAACTAGCAGTTAAATGAACAAGGAAGAGCCACTGGAAGAGCCATGAAAATACCAATACCCTTTGATCTAGTAATCCCACTTTCTAAAATTAATACCAAAGAAATAATTCAAAAGAGGCAAGGAAATGTATATGATTGAGAATGTTGATTATGGTGTCATTTTTTAGTATGATGAAATCAGAAAAATTTTATCCCACAGCAGTAGTATAGTTATGAAAATCATTATATATCTACTGAACATAATATTCTGAATCTATTAAAAATCCAATTTTTAAAAGTTTAACAACATGGAGAGATGTTCATGATGCAATATGAGCTAAATTATAAAAGCAAATTTTAACAATTCTGGATATATTTTCTTGGTAGCTCAGATTTAAACACATGTCACTGGGTTTGGAAGCAAATGGAACAAAATTGCCAAAGTACAATGTTTGTTATTAAATGCTATTTTGGGGGTGATTCTTACATATATAACTGCAGCCAGCTTTTAAAGGGACTGAACTAAAAAGCAAAACAGTTAAGCAGAAAAACATTCTGCATCTTTATAATAGCAAAGCTATTCAGTCAAGAAAGAAAGCCAGTGTAAAAAAAAACCTTTTTTGTTGTTTAGAATAATTAGCCTTTGTAATTTTTTTTTAATTGCTTCAAGTCAAACATACACAAAGACCCAACTCTGCTGGCCCAAATACTGAAAACACATTAGCTACATGAGTGCTTCTCTCTGCTTATTATCTTATGGGCCTTTTTTCCTTGGTGAATATTTACTTCCTTATCTATTTTTCTTTCCTTTTAATTCCCTGTTACTTTGAGTCTGCACAGAATTAACAAAGGTTATCTTGCTTAGAAAGTGGCACACTTCAATCTACATAGTATAGGTATATATAATCACCCACTCATTCATTGATAAACATGTTTGAACATTACTCTAAAGCACTATGATAAGTACTAGAAACATAAAGAACAGGGGAACCTGGGTGGCTCAGTGGGTTAAGCTTCTGCCTTTGGCTCAGGTGGTGATCTCAGGGTCCTGGGATCCAGCCCCACATTGAGCCCCGAATAAGGCTATCTGCTCAGCAGGGAGCCTGCTTCCCCCTCTCTGCCTACTTGTGATTTCTCTCTCTCTCTCTGTCAAATAAATAAATAAAAACTTTCAAAAAATAAAATATTTTAGAAAAAGAATCACAAAGAACAAAACATGGTTCATGCCTTTTTAAGTATTCATATTTTAAGACGGGGTAAACATTTTATAAACAGTATTATTCACTGGGATAAATACCACATGAGAATTTATTCATGATGTGCTATGAGACTATAATTGGAGGAAGGACTAATTCTACCCAGCATAATCAGGAAAGTTTCATTTGGTAAGTGGGGAAGTAACGTTTGAACTGGATCTTAAAGTATAGATGGTTTTTTATTTCATAGAGAATTTCTGCTCATCTCCCTCTCTTCTTAAAAAAAAAAAACAAACAAAAAAACACACACACCAAAAAAATGTCATTCAGTGCCATCGTCTTTAGAATCAGACCCAAGCACAGGGCTATTTATTTGCATATTATTGCTTTTTGTACTTGTTATAAAGACAAGAAGGTAATATTCTTTAAATTTCCTTAAAAGGATCACATAAAATGTTTTGTGCATTGGCTGCCAAGAAGGTCACAAAATGAATGCATTAGTTAATTTGAGTTAATGTGGTAACATCACTCAATAAAACCAATTATTCATTGAGCTACTGTGTGCCCAGAGTTTTTGCTAAATATTAAGGATAAGAGACAGACAAAGCAGTGCCCCTGTCCTCACTGATCTGATAGGGGAAACAAATAAAAATGATTCCAAAAAATTAGCCTATATTACAAACTCTATTCAACCACCTAGTTATTAATTTCCTCACATAATACCTAAGAGCATATATTTTAGAGCAAACCAAACCCAGTTGGCTTTTTATAACCAGTACAGATGTGTTTAATTGTTTTTTACAAGAGCAATAGTACAAACTAATTTACTAAAAAGAAGATAAATAGCCAAAAGTAAAAGAAAAAGAGAAAGTGAAGGAAAAAAACTACTTGTAATCCTTCATTTGTAGATAACTATCATGAATATTTGGCTATATAAGCACCTAGAGCAAATTTTTTCTATAACATATTTTTCTTACTTAACTGTTACTGTATTTCCTGTTTCTCTTTCTTTTCTACAAGTCCATTCATTCCCTGATACATTTTTTAATAAAAAATTTAATTGACATTATTATAGACTGAAAGGCAGTTTTAAGAAATGACATAGAGAAATGCCTAGTATACTACATCCATTTTCCCCCAATGTTAACTAAAATACTATATAATGTAATATTACATACAGTACATTGTCACAACCAGGAGAGAGCCGTTAATAAGACACTGATCTTATTCCTATTTCCTCAGTTTTTCTTGTATATGTGTGTGCACATGCATGCATGCATATTTAAGTCTGAACAATTTACCACATGTGTAGATTCCTGTATCCACCAGCACCATCAAAATACTGAACACTTCAATAGCAGCAAGGATCCCTCTTGCCATTTTATAATCCCACTCCCTTCATCCCATCCCCATTTCTATCCCCAACTCCGAGCAAACCACTAACCTATCTTCCATTTTTAAAATCTTTTCATTCCAAATATGTAAATGAAATCATATACGATGTAACTTTTTGAAACTGACTTTCTCACACTCAGCATGATTCCCTGGAGATTCCTCCAAGTTATTTTGTATATCAATAGTACATCTCTTTCACTGCTGAGTTCCATGGTATGAATACACTAGAAATTGTTTAACCAGTCACCTACTGAGGGACAACTGGGCTGATTCCAGATACCGGCTACTACAAATAAAGCTGCTGGTAATATTTGTGTATAGGATTTTGTATGAATATATTGTAACTGCATGTTTATCTTATAAGAAGGTGTTAAACCCCTTTCCCAGAAGGGTTGTGCCACTTTCCATTCCCATCAAGAATGTACAAGTGATCCAAACCTAGTTTGAGTTTTCAGTGTGCAGCATGTTTACCATAGGAACTTTGTTCCATGTGCTTTTAACACAAGGATGTTAATGGTTCAGAGCTGTTGCTGGAATTAAAGGAAACAACAGGAGTGGAACAAAAAGTAACCAATACTAATAGAGAGCGTAGAGTAATGGTTAAGAAGAGAGACAGCATGTTAAAGAATCTTGCTTTAGGAACAAATGCTTGAAGAAAGGAAGAAGTCAGGGCTGGAAAAAGGAAGAAGAAAAGAAGGAGAAGGACAAGGAGAAGGAAGAAGGAGGAGGAGGAGGAGAAGTAGTAGTAAGGGCTGGATATCAGAAGGATGGAGAATACGAACTACAGATCAGTGCCCTCTTCTCTTAGTAACATCATAAATGCTTGCAAAGGCATTTTATCCTAATGGGTAAAAAGCACAAGCTCTGAAATCAGACAGTGTGGATTTGAACTGCACTTCTGTCACTAACCATTATGACTTGGGTATGGTACTCTTTGGGCTTTAAAATCCTCATCTATAAAATTCTGATACTTCTATTTACTTGATCAGACCATTGTGAAGATTAAGTATTGATACACATAATGGAATTAGAATCCTGCCTGCCACAAAACCGTTAGCCATCATTATTTTTTTAAACATCTTCTTTGTCTCCGTTTTATGTATTAGTTATGTGACCTTGGACAAATCATGTAACAGTTGCTTTGTCTCAGTTTCCTCATCTGTACAAAAAGAAAAAAAAAAAACCTTATAGGACTGTTATAAGGATTGAGTGAGATAACATATTTAAGATAACTGGCACATAACAAATATGAGATAAATGTTAATTTTCCTTACCTAATCACCAATTATTTTACTATATTGTAAGACCGACATTTTCCTCATTTCTCCCATGAGTCAGGCTGTCATCTGTCATTTTCCTAGGAATATGCCTTTGTATAGCTGCTTAATTTGCTACATAAAGTTTTGAGTGCAGAAGCTTTACAGCAAACTGTATTTTATTAGCCCAGAAATGTCCTTATGCTCAATTTCTGGTTACAAACTGTTTTGGAAAATTGAGTTTTAAAACATGGCTCTCTAAATTAGGACAAAGTTATTATGATGATGATTAATTCTGTTTTCAAGAGTGAAATATATGAAGTAAACACAATCATAGCCTCATCTTGTCTAACAATGTATTGGGATTGAACTGGTACTGTCTGTGAGTGGGTATAAAACAGAGCAGGGAGAAAAGGGGATTCCTGGGAAAAGCTATAGACACTGACATTGTAAAGTCTGTTGAGTCTAGGTGACCCTATGAAGTTGATAATTTGATTCTGTAAACTCAAAACTATTAAGATCTCAAGTAAACCCCTCTCAAAAACACAGTGGCACCCTGACATGTCCATTTAACTCAGGAGTTTTGACTCAGGGATATTTTGGTATTGGGGCATTTGGATACTTCGTAAAAGCTGAAAGATGAAAACTTTTATGATTACTGTGCACCATGTGTTAAGACAGGCACATCATCCCAAAGTCTCAATCCTTTGAAATGAGTTCAAAGAGGGGTGGGAAGAGGATGGGGATAGAAATTGGTTAAAATTCAGATTGCTTTAAAGATGGAGACAGAATGAGTGAAGGGGTTGTTTAAGAACGAAATAAATCTCTGTAATGGGAGGAGGTTCAGAGACGTTATGAGGGACAAGCAAAGATGAGTTGAGGGTAGTACACTTTCAAGTAAATAACTCATTAAAATGAAAGGAAATCATGTTTACACTCCTTGGACATCTCAGTAAGGGCTACCTGCCATTTTAAACAGAATCTATGAATTCTCAGAATTTTACGTGTTTCTTAAACAGTATGCACTTGCATCTCAAAATTTACTACTTCTCCTTTATATCGGTAATGGTCATTTATAGGCACTTTATTTTTAGAAGAATAATCTGACTTCTGGGTAATGGGATTCGTTCCACCTTCCATTTGAAACTTTAAATGATAAAGTGAAATTCTTCCTACTAGGTTAGCAGTCAGAAAGAAAAACAGAGTGGGTGGCTCGGTTGGTTAAGCACCTGCCTTCAGCTCAGGCCATGATCCCAGAGTCCCGGGACTGAGCCTCAAATCAGGCTCTCTGGTCAATGGGAGTCTGCTTCTCCCTCTTCCTCTGCCACTTACCCTGCTCAGGCGCACACACACCCACACACACACACACACACACACACACACACATTCTCTCTCTCTCTCTCTGTCTCTCGCTCTCTCTAAAATAAAATAAGAATGAAAGAAAGAAACACGGAATATAATGAGTGCATTGAGGTTAGGCAAAAGGAAATATACCGGACTGGAGGAGGATCAAAACAGGCATCGTGCAGGAAGCAGCATTAGTGACAAACTGAATGATGAATTCTACCCTTGTCATCTCTGTCATTAAGGAACTCCCTAATCACTCAACTGGAACTGCTCTCATAAGATCACCAATGTATTTAATTTTTTTTAATTCCACTATTAAAACCTTCTGTATCATTTGATACCATTTACTACTCTTTTGTTCTTTCCATTTCTCCTTTAGCTTGTGTGATATATTCCTTCTCCCTTCATTCTCCTTCCACCACAGGAGTCTGCTTTGTCTCCTTTGTGAGCTACTTTTCCTGGACTCACACTTAAATTTCCCTAGGAATTACGCCCTTCACCCTCTTCTATTCTCAATGCTAGACACTCACTATTCTCTCTCTGTATGGGTCAGCTTTTGCTAAATTATGCTGCAGCAACATACAATCCCCAAATCTCAGCTGTTTATAATAAAAGCTTATTTCTCAGGAATGTGTTATGTCTCTTATAGGTCAACACTATAGCCTGGCTCAGCATCTTGTTCACTAAAGGAGTAGCCCCTATCTGAAATACACCCATCTCGTGGCGGAGAGAAAGACAGTGGACCACAAGATCTTTCTTAAAACTTATTCTCATAAGAGGTACATCACTTCACAATTCATATGCCAAGGAAAGTCACATGGCTAAGCCCGATGTGAACAGGGTAGAAAATCTGATCCTCCCTCAATAATGGGTCAGTAGGGAGTTGCCAATAAGAAGGAGAAGCATGCGGTCTAACATTCAAACAATCGCAATTTCTTAGCTGCCCAAATATTACCTATGTATCACAATAATCCATAAATCCAGCTTAGACATCTCTCTAGGGCACCAAAGTTTATATCTTATTAAAATTTCAGCCAGATATCCCACATACTGAGTTTGTGATTCCAGATGCCCACATTGCCAGCATCACAAACTCACATAGTTCAAACCTAAACTCACCCCTTTCTTGCCTTATCTCAACTCACTCTTCCCCTTAACCCATTCTGCTACAAATCTGCTTTTCCTTGTCTTTGTAAATGGTACCATCTTCTTCACTTTCACCCAGACCTTGACCCCTCCTTTCTCATAGTGAACCCTTTTAATAAGAGCTGAATATTCTCTAGTATATTTCCTTTGAGTCTCTTAAATCTCTTACTTCCTTTTTGTGCCTTCTGCCATTGGTTCTGTTAATTCCCTTATTATACTTCAAGTGATCACCTCAACAGTCTCCAAACTGTCCTCTCTGACTCCAGTCTCAATCAGTGAATTAGTCATATATTTATCCTGTCAACAAATACTTAAGTCCCTATTATCTGCTAAGCTATGAATATACAGTGATGAGCAAGGGAGGCATGCTTACATGCCTCTAGCTTACAGTCTCTAGAGAAAGAGAATTAAGGTATTGATAACACAAAGTGTGGTAAATGCTATAACTCATTTACTCATCTAAAAAATACCTAATAATATGTGAAGGCACTGTTTTAGTCCCTAAGACTATAACAGTGAACAATAGAAAGGATCCTGCTCTCAAAAAAGGAAAAAAAAAAATCAGTTGTAAATGCCAGGATAATTTCAAATAGTGGTAGATACTACTAGAAACATAATAAATAGTGATATGATAAGGAATCCATGGAAAAGGAAGGAAGCCTAGTTAGTCTGGGTGGCTAAAGAGACTTTTTGGATCTGAATTAAGACCAGAATGATGAAAAGATCCAGAAACAGAGCATCCCATACAGGAGAAAAGAACCAGTAGAAAAGCCCTCAGAAAGGGACACGCTGAAGCACACTGAGCAAGGAAGAATATAACAGGAGATAAAACCAGAAAAGTCAGTAAGAGTTTTATAAAACATAGTAAAAATCTGAATTTTATTGTAAGTACAATGCAAGTCCATTGGAAAGTTTAAAGCAGGGAAATGACATGATCAAATTTATATTTTTAAAGGACATTTCTAGCTGTTGTTTAAAAAATGAATTCCAGGAATGAAGGTATAATCAGGTAGACTAGTAAGGCAACTATGAAAGCAATCCAAGCAAGAGATGAAGGTGGCTTAGAATAGAGTAGTTGCAATGGAATAAGCAAGAAATGTAAGTGTATTTGAGGTATATTTAGAGGTACAGTCACAGAAACCTGAGGATAGTTTGGACCAGGGGGTGAGGAAAATGAGGAATCAGAGAGTGTAGCGTGAGAAGCCTGGGTATAGAGTGTTGTTGTTAACTGAATGTGTACATCAGAAATAAGGAAAGGTTTGGGCACCTGGGTGGCTCAGTGGGTTAAGCCTCTGCCTTCGGCTCAGGTCATGTTCCCAGGGTCCTGGGATTGAGTCCCGCATCGGGCTCTCTGCTTAGCAGGGAGCCTGCTTCCCTCTCTCTCTCTCTCTCTGCCTGCCTCTCCATCTACTTGTGATTTCTCTCTGTCAAATAAATACATAAAATCGTTTTTAAAAAAAAAAATAAAGAAAGAAGGAAAGATTTATGAGGGATAGCAAGGGGGGGAATCAAGCATTTCTTTAGACAGATGTAAGTTGTTAGGTCAAATACAGTGATATTGTAAGGGCCTACTTAGCCAGAGCGACTCCATCTCAATAAAACAGCCATTTTGTTGTTTGTGCAGTAAACTTAAAATGACCCTGCCCCCTCAGAGGAATTTACTTAGAAACAAGTCTGGGAAAGACAGTCTTTTCAATAAATGGTGTTGGGAAAACTGGGCAGCTATATGTAGAAGAATGAAACTCGACCATTCTCTTACACTGTACACAAAGATAAACTCAAAATGGATAAAAGACCTCAATTTGAGACAGGAATCCATCAGAATCCTAGAAGAGAACATAGGCAGTAATCTCTTCGATATCAGCCACAGCAACTTCTTTCAAGATATGTCTCCAAAGGCAAAGGAAACAAAAGCCAAAATAAACTTTTGGGACTTCATCAAGATCAAAAGCTTCTGCACAGCAAAGGAAACAATCAAAAAAACAAAGAGGCATCCCACGGAATGAAAGAAGATATTTGCAAATGACAGTACAGACAAAAGGTTGATATCCAGGATCTATAATGAACTCCTCAAACTCAACACACATGAAATAGGCAAACATATCAAAAAATGGGCAGAAGATATGAACAGACACTTCTCCAATAAAGACATACAAATGGCTATCAGACACATGAAAAAATGTTCATCACCATTAGCCCTCAGGGAGATTCAAATTAAAACCACATTGAGAAACCAGTAAAATGTAGCTGACCAGTCCCTGATAACAGAGCCCAGATGCAAGGATGAGTCAGGCCAGATGGAGGCATCCAATCAGTAAAGCACACATACTATCTCCCTAACCACCAAAGAATGTGGGCCCCGCCTTTTCGGGCACCAACTTGAGTGCCAATTCTGACCAAAGTGATAGACTAGTTCAAATAGTTATTATAGGGTAAATTGTAATTCAATTGGCCACCCATGTGTGACCTAGCATGACTATGCAACTTTCTCTGTGTATTACAGAGAAATCTCATTGGCCAGGCTCAACCACATGGCTTTTGCTCTATAAAAGCTAGTCTCTGAGGCTGGGGGTGGTTGTTCTCTCTGTAAGAGACAGCCCAGGCCGGTCGGTTTGATTCTCATACCAACAGGAAATAAAGCTTTGCTTGACCTTCGCTTTGTATCAGTCTCGCTCCTTTGATAAAAGACCCCAATAATATGACAGCATACAGTAAGAACAAAAAATATAAACTCATGGTACCAGGAAAGATTTCCCAAAGGAAAAAAAAAAAGAAGAAGATCTTAAATGTTCTGAACAGAAAAAAAGCAGAATGGGATAAAAATTTACATAATACTATCAGCATAATCTTTATAAAATACAAATTGAATTAGAAAATTCCTCTAGAGACGAACCATGAGAGACTATGGACTCTGAAAAACAATCTGATGGTTTTGAAGGGGCGGGGTGGGGGGGAGGTTGGGTGAGCCACGTTGTGGGTATTATGGAGGGCACAGATTGTACGGAGCACTGGGTGTAGTGCATAAACAATGAATTCTGGTATACTGAAATGAAATTAAAGAAATAAAAAATTAAAATTAAAATGGAAAAAGAAAGAAAGAAAATTCCCCTGCCTATGATCCACCACTGACTTTTGATCAACTATAACACAATTTATATGAATACACCTCAAGATGTCAGTCTCCTCCATCAAACTATGAGAGCCTTAAAGGCAGGATTCAATTTCAGAATTTAGCACAATAACTAAAACATAGTGCTCATTACAACAAAGAACATACCTGCGCATTAAATGGGTGAACTAGCTGTGTAACAGTCAAGTTACTTAGTCTCTCTTAGCTTCATTTTCCTCAATTATAAAAAGGCAGACCCTCTTTAAGATCACTTTCAACTTTAATAGTCTATGATTAAAGTTTCTCTGATACATGGAAACATTAAGCCTGAAAGTCAGAAGCAATCAATTAAAATTCCAATCCAGACTTATGTGAAACTTTAATGTGCTACACAGTCGATACCTCAGTTTCTTCATGTGTGAAATGAAAATTAAAATACTGCTCTCCTTCACAGAAAATCTCTTTGATGATGCAAACCATATTTAAATGTCAAATGATTAGAATAGTAAGCAGAATGCTGTAAATGAGGGATTTTTTTTTCTAAAATGATTTGTGGTAAGAGATGAGGCTCGTTACCTGCTAAATTATGCCATACTGCATTTTGAAAAGATATGCTCATAACTAATGATTTTTCTTTGTTTCATCTTTTATCAAGCTGTTCTTTTGTGTGTGAATCATTACAAGGACAACAAAGTGTGCCTGGATTTTTTTAGGAGTATATTTATAAGACATAACTAAAGTCTATAACCTCTTCTAGATCTCTGGATTTCTTTAACCAACCCACTCTTATCATTGTGTCAAATCTCTAATTGTTTTTATTAACCTATAATGTATTATTTGCTTCAGGGGTACAAGTCTGTGAATCATCAGTCTTACACAATTCACAGCACTCACCATAGAAAATACCCTCCCCATAATGCAGCCACTCTATCCCTCCCTCCCCTGCCCACCCCCTCCACCTCCAACAACCCTCAGTTTGTTTCCTGAGATTAAGAGTCTCTTAGGGTTTGTCTCCCTCCCCTTTCCCTCTTGTTTCACTTCCCTCCCTTCCCCCCACAAACCCCCCCCCATCGTGCCTCTCAAATTCCTCATATCAGAGAGATCATATGATAATTGTCTTTCTCTGACTTATTTTGCTTAGCATAATACTCTCTAGTTCCATCCATGTCATGGCAAATGGCAAGATTTTAGGAGTTTTTAATGATTGCATAGTATTTTATATATATACACATACATACACACACACACACACACACATACACACACCACATCTTCTTAACTCATTCATCTGTAGATGGACATCTAGGCTCTTTCCATAGTTTGGCTCTTGTGGACATTGCTGCTATAAACATTCAGGTGCACGTGCCCCTTCAGATGGCTACATTTGTATCTTTAGGGTAAATACCCAGTAGTGCAATTGCTGGGTCATAGGGTAGCTCTATTTTCAACTTTTTAAGGAAACTCCATACTGTTTTCCAGAGTAGCTGCACCAGCTTGCTTTCCCACCAATAATGTAGGATGGTTCCCCTTTCTCCTAATTTTTAATAACTACCCATGGCAAAGTTTGATTTGATTGAGAAGCAAATTTCAAGAATTTATCCCCAACTACACAACATTCACCTTATGTTCAGTTATTCTGTGTTATTTAACTACTACTTGAATTTGTTTCTACAGTGAAAAATTTTTTATCCCAATTTAAGATATACCAATATAGAAAATCTTTTAAAATGCATAAATATGTGATGAAACATAAGTAACTATAATTTTAAAACATATGAAACATAATTTAGACAATCTAAAAATATGAACTGGAAAAAAATAATGAACGGGTGGGGGTGCAAGCACTGGTAGAAAATATGTTTGACCAAACATTAGCAGCTACAGCTCTGTAAAAAGAAAGAAAGCTAATCCCACTGGAATTACTTGAGGCCTAAAAAACAGCATGTTGAGAGCTGAAAAATGTCAATTTCCTTCCAGGACAATATACCCTTTTAAACGCTGAAGACATTGCAGCTGGAATTGGCTACATGCTCATCAAACCTGTTACTTCTGCTTCCTCAGAACACACATTTCATCAGGAAGCTTCCTTTGGAGTTAGAAGCAGCTGAATAACTAAATTCTGGCCAGTGGAATATAGATAAAGCTCTCCTCTACAAGGCAAAAGAAGCACCCCTCAGGACCTGCCCCTACCTCTTCTTACTGTAAGACCAGTAATTAGGAGTAAATCCTAGCATAACCCAGCTAATGACTTCCCAAGCCTGGTAAAAGAAAAGAAACTGTACATCTAAAGAAGTATAAAAACTACCTGGCACACACTGGCAGGAACCAAGGAATCATACTTGGGATTAGATTTCGAGGGTACTTGATAAGGGGGCTGGAATGTCAGAGTACATAAGCAAGAATTCATCAACTAAGAGACACATGGGATTTTAGATCTTAACCAGGACTTCCAGAGATGGGGCAAACTTTCTGTAGGATTGGCACTTAGAAGCATGAGAAAAACAAGAGCAACCCTCAGTAAAGTATAAATGCCTGTGCGTGTCCGGAAGACAGCAGAGGCAGGGAAGGAGGTTAAGAGAAGTAAGCATGCTGGGCTAGATATAATTCAAAAGCCCAAGGGATCCAGGATTACCTTCTATTTAACTCCCCAGAGAACACATCATAAACCAAGGTCATCAGGAACATACTGGTAAAGAGGGACACCAGAATCACTAAGAAATTCAGAAGTGCCTCCTCTGTGGAACTAAATTGATAGAAGGAGAAATGGTCAAAGAATTAGAAAAGTGGAAGCATTTAACTGCCAAAAGCCAGGAGGCCATAATTACTATTATGAGTGGCAATGTCAGGGGAACAGCCAAGAGTTGGCACATGGAGAGCTTTGGAGGAGATTATAATAGAGTACAGTGTTCATCACGGCAACATCCCAAATCACAAAAAGCAATAAGAAAGGAGCAGGAGACTTGGGGTGCCAAGGTGGCTCAGTCGTTAAGCATCTGGCTTTGGCTCAGGTCACGATCCCAGGGCTCCCTGCTTAGCCGAAAGCCTCCTCCTCCCTCTCCCACTTCCCCTGCTTGTGTTCTCTTTCACTTGCCTCTCTCTGTCAGAAAAATAAATAAAATCTTAACCCCCCTCCAATAAAAAGGAGCAGGAGGCTGAAGGTAGGTGTCCTAATCAAAAGCCATAATCTCTTGCTCATCATCCAGATCTAAGCTGATTTTCAGATATAAACCCATTAGCTGAAGAGATAGCTCAAGGTAACACTCCACCATAAAGCTTTTGCGTCTGTTATTCTCTCTTCTCCCAGTTAGTCACTTGCTTCTTGCCTCCTCCTATTTAGGTCTCTGCTCAAAGGTTCCTTTCAGAATAAGACTTTCCCAAATCATCCTATTTAAAATTGCAATGTTCCTCTCATCCTGGCATTCTCTCTCACCCTTCCCTGCTTTATTCTCTGTAACCCTTATCACCATTTGACGTTATATATATTTATTTTTATTGTCTCTCTTTACCCACTAAAATACAAGTTCTACGAGAAATCCTATAAATACTGGTCACCCTGCCTGATCAATATGTATATAAGAGGGTCTCAAACATTTTTTCTTGAATGAATAAATTCAGAGAAAAAGTTTGGCTACAAATAAAATCTGAGGCATCATCAATCTATAAGCAAAATTGTAACTCATGAAAACATATGCACTCAGCAGAGAGAAGTCTCCAGAGAAGAGAATACCAAGACCAGGATCATCAATATTTGGAAACAAAGTAGAAGAGCAGGAACCTACCCAAGGGACTAAGAACAAACCTGTGCCGCAGGAGAAAATCCAGGGGGAAAAAAAAATGTTGTAAAACAAGAGAAGAAAGTGTCTGAAGAAACAGGAAACTGTCAACCTTCTAAATGTTTCTGAGGATACAAGTTAGGTGAGAATCAACAAATATACATTTGACAACATGGAGGCCATCAATGAGTCTAGCAAGTACAGTTCTTGTGAGAAAGTCAGTTTCTTTCTCATACATGTATGAGAAGCATACTTGTTTAAAGTCAAAGCCCAAATATTGTTAACAGTTGGGTGTTGTGTCCCTTTCCAGCAGGTTTCTCATGAAGGTCAGACCAGAGCTGTTTTCCAGGAAATCACCTTCTGCCTACGATCTCCTTCTATATGACAGCATGCTTCCTCAAAATCTAATGCTTATGTATATCACAAAGCTGGGATTTCACAATGTCCAATTCCCAGTGAGCAGTCCAGAGTATGTGGGATGTTGGAAGGTGGCTACTACAGAAAACTAAGTGTGCCTTCTGCATGGGAAAATTAACTCCTGCAGAGAGGAAAGTAGATCTCTGTATCTGATGAGCCACCTGAACCTACCAAGTCACACGGAGCAGTGCTTTTCAGAAGCCCCCTTTTGAAAATGATAAAATATCTGCAGGAGAGCCACGGAGCAACAATAGAGACCACCAAGAGAAAAAGGCACATTGTGATCATTTCTCTTCTTTGTGCAGTTTCTTCCTCCTACCGTCCTAAACCCATGCTTCATTACACTTAATAAATCACAAAATAAGATAAAATATAATAAGAAAAGGAAAATACATGATAGAAATTCAATGTTTAGGGGGGAAAAGTGTATGAGAATAAAGTGGGAAAACTTGAAAAAATAAAAGCGAAATTTGGACATGAGAGTTTTTTAAATCAAACAAAAATCAAAAACTTTAAATAAAGACACAAAGAGAAAATGAAGAGACACAATAAATCAGTGTAATGTAAAAGAGATTAAAAGCACACATCGCTTCTCGGCCTTTTGGCTAAGATCAAGTGTAAAAGCATAAATACCAATGTAATAAAAATTTTAAAGTTACCAAAGATAAGGTATTAAAGAAAATGAGATTCACATTAAAAATACAGTGAAAATCAACAAAAATGCAGATTGAAAGGAGATTCATAAGCAAAGGAAAAGAACAGGTAAGACATAAATCCAAGTAATAAATATACACTCAAACAATGATAGACTAACCTCTACCAGTACCCCAGCAAACTCTGAACATGCAATGTATTAAACAGCATGTTGTTGAGGAATTCAGTATCTTGAAGACTCTATGTAATCGGGTACACTGTATCCATTGTACAAATGAGCACAGAGATATTCAACAATTTTACTAAAGCCACATGCAGATTTGCTGCTTCTAAAACCCATCCCGTATAATATAACTTGTGGTTCTGTATTTTAAAGAATCCCTTACCCATTTAAAAAAAGGAAAAATTTTATAACAAATAATAATACTCTGAATTTATCAGTTTGAAAAATAAAATATTTGAATAGTGTTTTTTAGTTACTTTTGTATTTTATTTAAATTCAACTAGCCAACATATACTACATCATTAGTTCAGATGTGTGTTCAATAATTTATCTGTTGCATAAAACACCCAGTGTTCATCACATCACATGCCCTCCTTAATACCCATCACCCAGTAACCCCATTGCCCTACCCACCTCCCCTTCAGCAACCCTCAGTTATTTTCTGTAGTTAAGAGTCTCTCATGGTTTTTCTCCCTCTCTAATTACTTCCTATTCTGTTTTCCCTTCCTTCCCCTATGGTCCTCTGCTCTCTTTCTTATATCCCACATATGAGTGAAACCGTATGATAACTGTCTTTCTCTAACTGACTTATTTCACTCAGCATAATATCCTCCAGGTTCCATCCATGTCTATGTAAATGGTAAGTATTCATCCTTTCTGATGGCTGAGTAATATTCCATTATATATTTAATATATATCTGTATATAATATATATATATCTGTATATTTTATATATATATATATATATATATATATATATATATATATATATATATCACATCTTCATTATTCATTCGTCTGTCCATGGACATCTCCGCTCTTTCCACAGTTTTGGAATAAACTGAGACATACTGGGGTGCCTGAGTGTCTCAGTTGGTTAGGCAGCTGATTCTTGATTTCGGCTCAGGTTGCAGTCTCAGCATCATGGGATCAAGGCCCACCTGGGGCTCCATACTCAGCACTGAGTCTGCTTGTCCCTCTCCCTCCCTCTCTCTCTCACTATTCCTCTGATCCTCCTCCCACTCACATTCTTGCACTCTCCCTCTCTAAAATAAATGAATAAATGAAATCTTTAAAGTGAAAGAGAAAATATTTGAGAACATTTCAAGATCTTTTAACTCCATTAGGTACTTCAAGGCTGATAGAGCTAACATGACTCCACAAAATGCACATTCTACTGTAATCATACGTACAGATCAATCCAAAATAAGTGCTGTTAAATAGCATAATAAATAGTGTCATTTGTTAACTTTGAAGGAAATTATTTTGTTACATATTTCTAAGGGAAATAAAGAGGACTTTACTTTTGTAACTGCAAAATGTTGCTCATACTTTTAAAAAATAACAACTCGTATGATAATAAAGATAAGCTTTTGAGATTCTCATGAAAATTAACTTGTTAAATAATAAGTCATAATAATAGTTTCCATTTATTTAGTAAATTATTGAGTAGATACACATTCTAGTCACTTTACAAACACCTAGTCCTCACTTCAACTCTGTAAGACAGCATACTATTTTTCACATTTTAGTCTTATAAGGCTGAAATACTTAACTAAATGATACAGCACGAATGACAGAACGACAGTGCAAACCCACATGTTTCTAACTCTAACGCCCATGCTAACTCTTTATGTCCCAATTAGATCCATCTTACAAAAGACATTACTCAGTGTCACCTCCAGTTTGGGGGGAAGAGGTATATAGGTGTATGTGTGTGCATATGAATATTTATATTTTTTAATCCATACTTTCTTTTTTAAGAGCAATTTAATATACATAGCAGTTGAGAGAGAGGTAGGTACAGAGATTTGTCACGTACCTCTTGCCCCCACACATGCATAGCTTCTCCCATTATCAAAATCCTCCACTAGAATGGTCCATTTGTTGCCACTGAAAAACCTATATTAACACATTATAATTACCCAAAGTCCATAGTTTACATTACTGTTCATATTTGGTCTTGTACAAATGTGCAATGATACGTATCCATCATTATGGTATTATACTGCCATATATATATATATATATATATATATATATATATATATCCTTTTCAAATTTATAACATAAAAAAAAAATTTTTTTTTTTTTGAGAGACAGAGCAAGTAAGAGAGAGCACAAACGGGAGTTGGGGGGAAGGGCAGAGGCAGAGGGAGAAGCAGACTCTCTGCTGAGCATGGAGCCTGACTTGGGGTTCAATTCCAGGACTCAGGGATCATGACCTAAGCCAAAGGCAGATGCTTAACTGACTGAGCCCCCCAGGCCCCCTTAGAATATGAATTTATTTTTAAATGATAGTTTTAATTAAAAACATTTTTATATTAAAGAAAAATATATTCTACCATTTTAACAAAACCTTTTAGTCTAATGAATCAGAATTATTTTACATTACTTAGAAAGAGAAAACAGAATGTGCATTGGTTGTATAAAAAGTCAAATTATTAGTAAGTAGTTATTCCACTTAATCTTTTATATGTAACTAAATTGGCTTCTAAATTTAACTATTCATATGAGAAATCTGCCCCTTTGTTTTTTTTTTATTTCAGGTAATTTCACCTTGCTAAGTAAAATGGTTACAATTTTTATTAAAGATTTTATTTATTTATTTGACAGAGAGAGGCAGGCAGAGAGAGAGGAGGAAGCAGGCTCTCTGCTGAGTACAGAGCCCAATGCGGGGCTCTATCCCAGGACCCTGGGATCATGACCTGAGCTGGAAGCAGAGGCTTTAACCCACTGAGCCACACAGGCACCCCAAAATGGTTACAATTTTGACAACACACCAATTCGGCAGAATAAAAAAGTGAATGGCTAAAGTCAGAAATTGTTATCCCAAAAATTTGAAGATCATCTTAAGCTATCAGCCTTATGGAGAGAACGAGTCCCACTAACTAACAGTATGTTGGCTTCTATTAAATCTCATGTGTATGATGATTTTAAGTCTTCAAACTTCTCCCATCTTGATAATTTAACTTTTTTTATTCAACAAATACTAAGTATTAGAAACTGTACTAAACTACAATAACTCTAATGAACTCCAGAACTATAATGAACAAAATATTTGTTATGGGCTAAACTGTGTCTCCCCCATACCAAAATTCTTATTTTGAAGTCTCTGACTCCCAGTACCACAAAATCTGATTATATTTGATAATAAAGAGGTATTTAAGTTAAATGAGGTCATCAGGGTGGGCCCTACTCCAATATGACTGGTGTCTTAGACAAGGAGATTAAGACACAGACAGAGTCAGGGGAAAGACTTTAAAAACAAAAACAGAAGACAGCCAGCCATATGCAAGCCGAGAAGAAAGGTTCAGAGGAAACCATCCCTGCTAACACCTTGATCTTGAACTTTTACTCTCCAGATTTGTGAGAAAACTTATTTCTGTTGTTCAGGTTACCCATCTGTGTCATTTGTTCCAGTAGCCTTAGGAAACTAAAACACATTTTGTTATTTATTACTAGGATGTTTATTATGTAATGATTGACCCAAAGCACGCATGTAAAAATTTGAAACGTTTTTAAAACTTCTCAAACATGTTGTATCTGTGAAGTGTGTAAACCTGGTGATTCACAGACCTGTACCCCTGGGGATAAAAATATATGTTTATAAAAAATAAAAAATTAAAAAAAAAAAAACTTCTCAAACAAAACTATGAACATGATTAAATCCCAAGGATCAGACAGTGCTTAGGAATCTTCATTTTGGAACTTTAACTGAAATTAGAGTTATCAATAAAAATGGGGAGGGGAAAAGAATGATTTTGAGATAAACTAAACAAATAAACCAAAAACCAATTATTCCCCAAACTTATATAAATCCCCCTTGCAAATGTCTTCCCAAATGTCTAATAATTTTAGGAATTCTTTCAACTTGGAGGCAGCCCCGAGCAATGGATAAATCATGGGCCTTAAAGACAGATAAATCTGCTACATGACCCTGAGCAAGTTCCTTACATTTCTTAGCCTCAATTCCTAGTATGAAAATTAAGAAGTTCATAGTGAGAATCAAATGAAATAATCAAAATTAAAACAATTTGTACATTTGGAAGCATATTACAAAGATGAAGAATAATTTTCCTAATCTACCAATTTAAAAAACCCTGTAAGAAAAGGATATCAATGAATTTCTAATCTAAGATTACTGACAAGCAACATCAAGTTCACTAGTTTCTTTTTTAAAACACTTTATTTGATATTCTACCATTTCCTCAATTCTCCTTGAAATTTCAAATGTTGAGCAGAGCCCCTGAGACCAGATTTGTGCTGAAAAGTTAAGAGGAAAAAAAAAAATAAAACCACTTGAACGTCATAAATCTGCCCTGTCATTCATAAGACTGGAATATAAGACCCAGATAAACCCAGCTGCAAATTTAATAGGAAGCAATATTTCTCCCAAGGACATGCTGTAGCTATAAAATGTCATAACAATTCCTTTTCTTCAACGACTGTTGCTTTTCCATTCACTGAGAAACATTTTACTTTAAAATCATAAATGATCTGAGACTGCTTAGGAAATTTTATCAGTAAGAATAAAATATCCCACTCTTTCCTGGAGGATCTAAGTCACTTTGACACAGATAAGCAGTCTCAATTGAGGACCAGGCAAATAGTTTCAGATAAGGGAAGGGTTTTTAGGACACAGTAGTCCAAATCTATCTTAACTTTACTGCTTTCAAGGAAACAGAACCCTAAGTCTGCTTTGACATCTGCACTTGAATCACTTACACATTGCCTTGATCTTTTCTCTCCTTTTAGCTTATCAGACACTGACACATTTAAAGTAGTTTCCATTTTTCATTGTTAACTGTGTTCTTTCCTCCCTCCCTCCTTCTTTGT
Source organism: Mustela nigripes (assembly GCF_022355385.1). Taxonomy (NCBI): domain Eukaryota; kingdom Metazoa; phylum Chordata; class Mammalia; order Carnivora; family Mustelidae; genus Mustela; species Mustela nigripes. The sequence goes on from NC_081557.1 coordinate 60,432,929, forward strand.
CTTTCTCTCTCTCTCTTTCTCTCTGTGTTATCACACTGACCAGAAACTGATTTACCTTAATATTAGTTCTCTTTATTTTCTCTTTTAGTGTCTTTTTTTTTTTTAACTTTCAGTGTCTTTTCCACTGTATTTTTTTCTTCTTTACTATTTATTGAGTTTATTCTGTCCTTTTTCTAACTTCCTAAATTCTTAGCCCATTCATTTCCACCCTTTCTTCTTTTCTAATACATTTATTTTTCTTGCTTGGGATTTTCTGTGCTTTCTAAAATAGAGAATTATGCCCTTTACCAATTCTGGAAAATTCTCATTCAGGTCTTGCCAATTGCTTCTGCCCCTTGATTCCCAATCTCTTGGGCAACTCCAACCAGACAGATCAGGCTTTCTCATTCTAATGCCTCTTAAGCTCTCCTCCAGTTTTTCACATCTTTGTGATAATTTCTGCAATTCCATCTCTTATTCCACCAATCTCTAATTTACTTTATTTCAGTTACTGTAATCTTCATCCTTCAAAGTTCTGTTTTATATATCCTAACCTGCCTCATCTCTTACTGCATCTTGTTCCTTTCTTACAGAGAGTCCATTCTTTATTTAAACATTGTAAACATTTAGGGATATTTACTTCTAAGTCTCACTCATGGTGACATATTTCTCATGAATTTTGTAATCTGGATTCCCAGTTCATGTTTTCTTGAAGTTATTTCTTTTCTTTTCTTTTTTTAAAGATAGATTGATTGACTGATTGATTTGACAGACAGAGATCGAAAGTAGGCAGAGCGGCAGGGGCTGGGGCGGGGGGGGGGGGGGGGGCAGGGAATCAAGCTCCCCACTGAGCAGAGAGCCTGTCTTGGGGCTCGATCCCAGAACCCTGAGATCATGACCTGAGCCGAAGGCAGCCACCCAACCAACCGAGCCACCCAGGCACCCCTCTTTAAGTTTTTTCTGAGGAAACTGTGAAGCCTGGATTGAAGCTGCATTTAGTGATGATAGGTGTTTGCTTCTGCCAATCACCCGAAAGAGCTATCAACCCAGAACTACTTAAAAAGTTTATTTTTTTCAACTGTCGATTACTCAAACCACAAAAATGACACAAATTCTAAACTGAAACTCACATGAGGGTAGGCCTTTGTATACAAATATGCATTTTGTTTTCTACTCAGGGCCAAGACCACAGTCACAATCTGCCTGGTTATCATCCTTAGCTGATGGGAAGATATAATACTTTGAATTCCACTCTCACATTAATCATAAAGTTAAAGTCACGGCTTTCTGTGGGTTCTCAGAAACACCATTCCACTTGTGTGAGTGCAGGGATTTTTTTTTTCCTCCAGCCCTGCCACAGTGATTAAAGTCATCAAAATCAGCAAACGCTCTCGGGAACAGTAATGACATCAGCAACCACCTACAGCTCTGATTTCCAATTCCCTTTTGGCCCCCAGGGATTTCTCCTACTTACTTGTGGGCTCACTTGTGCAAACAACATTATTGTTGCTCTTCTATCTAGTATTCTAGGTGTTTTACATCAGGGGTTTTCTCAGAACATCTTATCTGCAATTTTGCTGGTAATGGAACTCAATTCACTCTTTGGCCACTCTAGTCTGGCTTTTTATGCACATCACGACATTAAAACTACACTCACAAAAGTCAAACTCATCTGCTGTTTCCCATGAGACATTTTATTTGACCTTTCAGAAGCTTTCAAAGGAGTTCAATTCTCTTTCCTTCTTTTATTTTCTTGCCTTCCATAATATGACTATAACTCCGTTCTAAAACTCCATAACCTGTTTTTCCCCTACTCTTCTGGTTTTTCTTTTTGTGACACCTCATTCCTCCCTGACCCTATTTTTAAATACTGGAGCCATTCAGAGTTTGTTTCTAACCCTTGCCTTACTTTAAACTCACTTCCTAGTGATGAAGGATAGTTGGAAGGCAGGCAGGTAGGGACAAGGGACTCCCTTCCCCAAAACGAAATGACTCTTAAAAGGACTTGACACCATCTTAGAAGGAGCCCTCCACCCTTTCCCATGTGACAAAAACCTGACCTCATGACAAGTGCAGGGAGGGTTAATCAGATTAAAACAGCCCAACAACAAACCCATAAACACGCCTAGCTTCAGAAACTCCAGTGGCAACCCTCTTGAGTCCCCTTTCTCCTCAGGAGCTTTGTACTGTCACTTTGCTATATCACTCAATAAACTTTGCTTTGCTGCCCACCACTCTGTCTAGTCTCTCTCTTCATTCTTCAAAGAGGCATGACCAAGAACTGTGGGCACGGACAAAGAAAAAATCCTGTAACACTAGGAACTCTCAACTATTCTCATGGCTTTAAATATCATACACCAACATCTCCCAAATATGTATCACCAACCCAAAATTACCTTTTAGGCCTAAAATCTACATTTCCAACTCCCTACATGACATCTCCACCTAAACTTCTAAGAGGCATCTCAGACTTCATCTTTCAATCTAACCCGTATCTGCAAATGATACACCCATCAACCCAGTTATTCTTGCAGAAATCTAGTGCTTAGCCTTGATAACTTCTTCAACCTCTCTAGCACTAACCTACAACTAACCCATCATCAAATCTCAAAAATACTACCTAAAAATATACATCTTGAATCTATCCACATCTCCGTCTTCACCACCAGACTGTGTCACTATCATCTCTCACCCACACTATAGCAACAGATACTCGATTTCACTGTCCACTCAGCAAGAGCCACCTACCCACCTGAATGTTAAGCTGGATCATGTCAGTCTCCCACTTAAAGGCTTTTTAATGCCCATGGATAAAAAATAAAATTCTTTACAAGGCATAATCTAGTTTATCTAGCCTTGCCTATTTCATGAGGGTCATTATTGAATACCAGCCACAATGGCTATCACAAATACACCAAACTTTTCCTAACCTTGAAGCTTTAACATTTCTACTTCTACTGCCTAGAACTCTTTCCATGGCTTTTCACATGATTCTGATCCTGATTCCAATGTTACAACTTGGTACTATTTATAACTTCCTAAAAGCTTTATAACTCCCCTCAGCCTCAATTCCCACATTTATTAAGGAGGACAATAAATATATCTAACTCATAGAATTATTGTGATAATTTAATAAGATGAAATTCAATAACATTTACATAGTGTATAGCACTCTGCTGGCATAGGATCACCAACTAATGCTTTTTTTTTTAACCTTTTTACTTTGTTTTTATGTTGTTCCATACGGAAACTGAGAACAATTGTTTATAATTCCTTTCATATCATACAAATTCATTCAAGATTTTTGCCTGTTGGGAAAGCCACTTTTGATTTTATAGTATCATCCTCCACTTTTCAATATTTTAATCAATTTGTTTTGTCTCTGCTCCAGTTTCTTCACAGCTGTTCTCCATTAGAAGATCCTAAAGAAAAGCTCTAGTTCCCTGCTCTTTGTGAAGAGTCTTGTAAATTAAGCTCCTGCTTCTAAACATTGAGAACATGATTAGGTGTGTTGTAATATATGTATTTGCGAGTTTGTTGTTGGTGATGCTGGTGGTTAAGTTTTTATTTGGGAGGGGCAGTTGGAATTTTAGAGTTTCATTTGTTTCATATTTGGATTCTTTTTTTTCACTCTGTTTTAATTTTTGGTGGTGCTTATCTGTTAGCTTCCACTAGAAAATAAAGGCTGATTTTGCCCCAAATATATTTTTCTTTTAGCAGCTCATATTCCTAACATTACTATTCACCAAGAAATAGCAATTATTTTAGCTGGTCCTGGGTTCCTATGGAAGTTATACACACTACAGAATCCAGCATATATAAAGACAGAAAGGCTATAGTTGCTTTTTCTCCCTGCTTGATGTAAAACACCTTTCCTGTCATCTTTCCTCCCTTGGTTTCCTTTTTTAGCCTCAAGTTTATATTATAAACTCCATCTGAATGTCAGGATGCTTGCCAAAATGAATAGAAGAGAGAAAAGAATATAGTTGAGGGGGAAACAGATTTTTCCCTTCTTTAAGGTGTATTGACAATTGTGACAAAACTCATTTTTATAAGGAAAGGGAAGACAAGAAAGCCCGACACTGGGCAAAAAATAGTTTAGCAGTTTCCTCGGTGATGTCTACCACACACAGTCTCAGTGTGCTGCCATGTTCCCAGTCTAGCACAGCAATGCTGGAAGAGTAAGAGAATTCCCTGAGCTCCTGTGACTGGGGAGGCCAACGATGGGAGGGATCCGGACTCGAATTCTTCAGTGTTTTTATTGTGTTTACTTAAGCCAGAGAGAGTATTCCCTGGTTTCACCTCCAATATCTCTACTATCTTCACTTTTCCAAGCCACACTCAGCCTCAGAAAGGACATGGAAACTGCGAAGGGGAGATGTCAGCCAAGTATGCAATAAACTCCTGGGATGGACTGAATGTTTGTGTCCTCCTAAAATTCGTATGTTGAAGTCCTGAACCCCAGTAGGAACGTATTTAAAGATGGGACTTCTAAGGAAGCGATTAAGGTTAAACGGTCATAAGGGTGGGGCCCTAATTAGATAGGTTTAGTGTCCTTATAAGAAGAAAGATGAAAGACTGTTTTATTTCATGTGAATATAAAAGAGGTCACCTTAGCACAAGCAAGAAAGCACCTGTCTGCAACCCAATGGGAGAGTCTTCACCAGACATCACTTCTTGGTCTTGGACTTCCAGTCTCCAGAACTGTGAGAAGATTAACTTCTCTTGGTTAAGCCACCATCTCTAGTGTTTTGCTATGACAGCCCTACGAAATGAACACACTCCCCAAAATGAAGAAATATGTTTTAATCTTCTTTGCATTGCCAAGAGTATTAGAACAGTTTTTCTCCATTGAGAATGATATTTGTGGTGGGTTTTTTCATAGATGGCTTTGATAATATTGAGGTATGTGCCCTCTCTCCCTACACTTTGAAGAGTTTTGATCATGAAGGGATGTTATACTTTGTCAAATGCTTTTTCAGCATCTATTGAGAGTATCATATGGTTCACATGCTTTGCTTTTTAGGTGCTGCAGAAATTTCCCCATGAATACTGGTTGCCAGTTTCATCTGCCTTGTGGTTTTTTTTTGTTTGTTTGTTAAAAGCTAGAGATTTATTGTTATTTTGTGATTAATAAATTGTCAAATTGGCTATGACACTGTATACCACCATTTGCCAGTACAAAAGTTTTTGAACCAGATTGAGGCATAAGACAGAGAGAGCAAAGACACATGAATATCATCCTTAACAACCTCCACTAGTCATGCCTCCACCTTGACCATCACTCATGTTTTCCTGCTGGGAAAAGTGTCAGAACAGTGCACAGGCTGGTGAGCAACCTGGTCTCTTGACCTTTTTTAATAGCAAGCAACTTACAGAAGTAATGGAATTCAACTTATATTTCCCTTGATTTTATTGGTCTGAACTCATTTTAGGTTACTTTAACATTTTAATTTCCTGTAACTGTACATGAGAGAATATAACAACCTAAGAGAATACTGAACCAGAGTCAGCCAAGTATATCACTGACCCCAAAGTTGTGTTTTAATTGGTCCTAAAGGACTGTACTACACCCCAATAATAATAAATTGAAATTAATTTTTCAATATTCAATATGGCAAATACTTTTTTTTGCTCAGAGGAACTTAATTGTACAAATGGTGTAGACAGCTACAAAATATCACTCTGTTTGCCTTCTGCTAATAATTCTTTATCTTTAAAAAAATCACTTAGAATTTAGGAATATAGTCACAATTGTATGAGGCAGGCACGGTGAGTATTATCAATCATTATTTTAGCTAAGAGAGATCTGAGATCTGCAGAGTAACTTGGCCTAGGTCACAGAACTAGTAAGTTATGATGCCAGGATTTACATTGAATCTGTAAGCTATTCAGTTAACCAGTTGTAGTAGTTGTAGTATCACCAGCATTTAGGACTAAGCACTTTATGTTCTACAGAGAGAGTGTGACATATTCTAGGAGATGATAAGAGTAGAGAACAGTGGCTTGAATCCTGTCTATAATTTTTTTTTGAAGATTTTATTTATTTATTTGAAAGAGAGCGAGCGAGAGAAAATGAGTGGGAGAGAGAGAAAATGAGCGGGAGTTGTGGGGGAGAGGAAAGGAGGGGCAGAAGGAGATGGGAAAGCAGACTACCTGCTTAGACCCCGAATTCATGACCTGAGTTGAAGGCAGATGCTCAACCTACTGAGTCACCCAGGTGCCCCAGGCCCACAGTTTCTTCAGCAGGTTATTTTACTCGTTTCGCTAAGACTCAGTTTCTTTATTGGAAAAAAAATCTATTATCTCGAAGGGTTCCTGTGAGAATTGAGTAAGGTAGTATGTTAAATACAGAGTATGATGCTTGCCTTACAGAAAGTACTGAGATGGGGCGCCTGGGTGGCTCAGTGGGTTAAGCCTCTGCCTTCAACTCCGGCCATGGAATGAAGCCCTGCACTGGGCTCTCTGCTCAGCAGGGAGCCTGCTTTCCCCTCTCTCTCTGCCTGTCTGCCTACTTGTGATCTCTGTCTGTCAAATAAATAAATAAAATCTTAAAGAAAAAAAAGAAGGTGCTGAGATAAAAGAACCTGCTGTTACCTTTATATGCTCCAGTACTTTCTATCATCACTGTCTCTGTTGCAGTTTTCTCTCATGGAGTAAATACCAATTCCTGGGGATGATTTTTTAAAATCTGACCCCCACTTTTCTCATTCCTCCTATCGTCCTTTTATCCCTCTGTATGTGCTGTGAATATTCTGGTGCTTTCTCTTTCCATGGACATTATCTGTTAATGATACCTCACAATTCTGAGGGATGTTCAAGAAAAGCACAGTATTGCCTATTTCTCCTGACTAAATTTTCATTTTTTTAAAGCCAATTTGCTGTTATTGTTGACTAATTTAGTGTGAGGCCCCTGAAGCAAAAGATATATCCACTCTGAAGTATTCCATAGATCATCTAGACTGGTTTTTGTTCTTGGCTCTATAGCATGTGCCACTGCAGTTCCATATTCTGTATATGGTGAACACATCTACCTGGAATAATTTCCCCATCAACTTCGGCAATACTGTCTATATCCTCCCAGTTTAGTTTAGCAAACATTTATTGGGTTTCTACTGTACCAGTTAGGAATTACATTCACCTGCAAGTAATAGAGACCTCAATATTGTACTTATGAAATAGGTTTTGTTTTTTCCCTCATTCAAAACAAGAAGTTCAGAGGAAAGCAGGTTGGTACTGATGCAGTAACTCTATTTGTTTATCAGTTTCTCAGCTTCCTACTATCTTTCAGTTTTGCTATTTATAACATGTGACTTTTGTCTTCATTCCTGTCATCTCATTATAGTAAGATAGATACTACTCCAGACTCACATGCAAATTGCAGGTTGGAAGTGTAAGAAATAAGGAAGAAAATAATTGGCAGCTTAAATGAGAAAAACAAAACCTTCCCTTGTGCTTATTGCTCAGAACTGAGTCACAGTTACACAGTTCTGCTACCTGAAAGGCAGTCTAAGAAAGTTAATATTTTAGCAGAAAAAAAATGGGAAAAGGGATTTTGGGTAGGCAGCTGGCAGTGTTTATTATATCTATGTTGTGCTTAGTACTGAGATAATATAAAGATAAATTAGGCACAATTGCTTTCTACAGTCAAGGGAAAAAACATGGAAGGAAATTATTATGCAAATAATTTATTATTTTGAAAGAAATTATTATGGAATAAATTATTCTAATGGAAAATTGATAATAGTTGAAATGTGGTATGATGGAAGCATGCAAGAGGAGAGGAGGGACCGAATCAACTTTCAATTCAATTCATCTACCCAGGGCTGCAAGGTTGGTTCAACATCTGCAAATCAATGTGATACAACACATCATTAAAAGAAAGAACAAGAACCATATGATACTCTCAATAGATGCTGAAAAAGCATTTGACAAAGTATAACATCCCTTCCTGATCAAAACTCTTCAAAGTGTAGGGAGAGAGGGCACATACCTCAATATTATCAAAGCCATCTATGAAAAAACCCACCACAAATATCATTCTCAATGGAGAAAAACTGAAAGCTTTTCCGCTAAGATCAGGAACATGGCAGGGATGTCCATTATCACCACTGCTATTCAACATAGTACTAGAAGTCCTAGCCTCAGCAATCAGACAACAAAAGGAAATTAAAGGCATCCAAATCGGCAAAGAAGAAGTCAAACTATCACTCTTCGCAGATGATATGAGACTATATGTGGAAAACCCAAAATACTCCACTCCAAAACTGCTAGAATTTGTACAGGAATTCAGTAAAGTACCAGGATATAACATCAATGCACAGAAATCAGTTGCATTTCTCTACACCAACAGCAAGACAGAAGAAAGAGAAATTAAGGAGTCCATCCCATTTACAATTGCACCCAAAACCATAAGATACCTAGGAATAAACCTAACCAAAGAGGCACAGAATCTATACTCAGAAAACTATAAAGTACTCATGAAAGAAATTGAGGAAGACACAAAGAAATGGAAAAATGTTCCATGCTCCTGGATTGGAAGAATAAATATTGTGAAAATGTCTATGCTACCTAAAGCAATCTACACATTTAATGCAATTCCTATCAAAGTACCATCCATCTTTTTCAAAGAAATGGAACAAATAATCCTAAAATTTATATGGAATCAGAAAAGACCTCAAATAGCCAAAAGAATATTGAAAAAGAAAGCCAAAGTTGGTGGCATCACAATTCCGGACTTCAAGCTCTATTACAAAGCTGTCATCATCAAGACAGCATGGTACTGGCACAAAAACAGACACATAAATCCATGGAACAGAATAGAAAGCCCAGAAATAGACCCTCAACTCTATGGTCAACTCATCTTCGACAAAGCAGGAAAGAATGTCCAATGGAAAAAAGACAGCCTCTTCAATAAATGGTGTTGGGAAAATTGGACAGCCACATGCAGAAAAATGGAATTGGACCATTTCCTTACACCACACACGAAAATAGACTCAAAATGGATGAAGGACCTCAATGTGTGAAAGGAATCCATCAAAATCCTTGAGGAGAACAACCTCTTCGACCTCAACCGCAGCAACACCTTCCTAGGAACATCGCCAAAGGAAAGGGAAGCAAGGGCAAAAATGAACTATTGGGATTTTATCAAGATCAAAAGCTTCTGCACAGCAAAGGAAACAGTTAACAAAACCAAAAGACAACTGACAGAATGGGAGAAGATATTTGCAAACGACATATCAGATAAAGGACTAGTGTCCAAAATCTATAAAGAACTTAGCAAACTCAACACCCAAAGAACAAATAATCCAATCAAGAAATGGGCAGAGGACATGAACAGACATTTCTGCAAAGAAGATATCCATATGGCCAAAAGACACATGAAAAAGTGCTCCATATCACTCGGCATCAGGGAAATACAAATCAAAACCACAGTGAGATACCACCTCACACCAGTCAGAATGGCTAAAATTAACAAGTCAGGAAATGACAGATGCTGGCGAGGATGCGGAGAAAGGGGAACCCTCCTACACTGTTGGTGGGAATGCAAGCTGGTGCAACCTCTCTGGAAAACAACATGGAGGTTCCTCAAAATGTTGAAAATAGAACTGCCCTATGACCCAGCAATTGCACTACTGGGTATTTACCCTAAAGATACAAATGTAGTGATCCGAAGGGGCAGGTGTACCCGAATGTTTATAGCAGCAATGTCCACAATAGCCAAACTATGGAAAGAACCTAGATGCCCATCAACAGATGAATGGGTAAAGAAGATGTGGTATATATACACAATGGAATACTATGCAGCCATCAAAAGAAACGAAACCTTGCCATTTGCAACAACGTGGATGGAACTAGAGCGTATCGTGCTTAGCAAAATAAGTCAAGCGGAGAAAGACAACTATCATATGATCTCCCTGATATGAGGAAGTGGTGATGCAACATGGGGGCTTAAGTGGGTAGAAGAAGAATAAATGAAACAAGATGGGATTGGGAGGGAGATAAACCATAAGTGACTCTTAATCTCACAAAACAAACTGAGGGTTGCTGGGGGGAGGGGGGTTGGGAGAAGGGGGTGGGGTTATGGACATTGGGGAGGGTATGTGCTTTGGTGAGTGCTGTGAAGTGTGTAAACCTGGCAATTCACAGACCTGTACCCCTGGGGATAAAAATATATTATATGTCTATAAAAAATTTAAAATTTAAAATTTTTTTTAAAAAAAGCAAAGCATGTGACATGCATCCATCTCTTTATTCCTACATTCCTGCATTTAAAGTATTTGTATGTGTGTGTGTGTGTGTGTACACACATACACATATGGGTAAATACACACACACACACACATACAGAGATAGAGATAAATAGAGATACAAACAGATTGCTTTATATATACAAAGTACTATATTAGCTACCAGATACACAGTAGTGAAGACAACAGTCTCTGCCTTGCTGGAGTTGTGCTTTATTACCAAAAGATGCTGTTGGTACAGGATCTTATGTTCAGAACTATTTTTTTATATCTTCTACTCATTTTCTTCCTTCATTACTTCATTAAACATACAATTGTTGCATGGGCATATTCTTCCCACCTCAAAAAATGGAAATTCAATTCTTCTAAGTAGGGAAAACAAGAACTCTGAAATTACTATAAATCATCTCAATCCACTAGCAAATCCTATCAGCTCTCCCTTCTAAATATAGCTCAAATATGACTGCTTTCTTAAAACATCTATCCGACCACCTTGGTCAAAGAAGCCATCATCTCTTAACTGAGTGATTTCCATAGCTACTTTGTCTCCCTGCTCCTATTCACACTCCACCTCCTAACCTAACCTCCAGCCTAAGTTATGAAAACAAGAGCAAACAATCTGACACCATGCCTTCTGGAACACTTTTCCTTGAGGGAATTTCATAGTGACATGAGCAGTAATATGTTTGTGAGTTTCCCTCTGCCTATTGAATTCTGAAGTAAAAAAGATCTAACGGGATCGGACATCAAACTCCAGCCACTGGGTTGTAGGGCTTTTAAGCCTCCTAATCAGGGAAGCACCAATCTCTACCCTGGTATGATTACAAAGAGATCCAACTATAGTAGTTATGTCATGGCAGAAACTTGGCCTTCAACCCTCTTCTACCATGTATTCTTTAATTAGGAGAACATCATTTTTCCCAGGGCGTAGGGTATAAAGCTTTTAGTTGCTATCATATGATGTTGCAGACTAGTGACCTATTTTGCACTTTGGCATTCTTCTAAGATTGATTGCCTTAAGTATTTGGATTCCAAGGAGCCCTAAAAGAAGTCACCTTCTCTTTCAAAGGCCACGTTGAAGAAAATCAGTATTGAATACAATAATCCTACCGATTGTGAATCTATATAACCCATTCTTGATACAACCATTTGTGTGAAAGTGACCCATTTAAATCAAAAATCAGATAACAAACCTCTTCTGTTCCAAGCCCTTCAGTGGTTTCACATTTCATTTGGGGCAGAATCCAAAGCTCTTACTATAGCTCTAACTCCCAATACACCCCTAATTTCATTCTTGCCATTCTTCCCTTCACTGAGTAACCCCCCCACCCCAGCCACACTGTCCAATACCCCCATCAAGTTTCACATTTGCTATTCCTTCTGCTTGAACATTTTCTCCCACAATACCCACAAGGCAAAGAAAGTGTCTCTAATGGGAAATCATAAAAGTATAAAAACCAAGTTAGACTACCCATTTTTAAATAGGAGTCCCCAATCCAATAATTTAACATAAAAAATAATAATCCTGGCCCAGTGATATCCCTGGGACACTTGGAAGAAGAAAAACAAAATCATTTCAGATGAAAATTCTTATAAACCAGGCCACATGGTGTTCCCACGAGAGGGAAAACAAGTTCCACTAAAGATGTTACTGTCGGGAAATGAGAATTTTCATGTCTCTACCTTTAGGGCTTTCTGAGCAAATTTTACTGGACCCTGAGTTAGATGACAGCCTTAGAAGTTAAAAGATGACTGAAGAGATAGACAGTGAGACAGGTCCTAGAGATTTACTTGCCTAAGAGGATATGCTTAGATTTCAAAGGTGGGTAAGACAAAGAGATATACCAAGCATTGTAAACCCAGAGACAATAGTCTTATCTTCTCCTAGAAGGTGTGTATTCACATTCCAAAGAGTAATAATCCAGAAACCTTCCCTTACTCTTCCCTTTCTTATTGTTTACATTGGAGAGATGAGGTTTCTCTCCCTCTCTCTAGGCGAGGGGCTGCAGCTGTTTAAACGATCTTATATAAACTGACAGATTCACAATTCCCTCTCTTGTAATACAGACTTCAAATTATGTACAGTGACTTTGGCTCCCAATATATCACCTTGAAAGAAGGGAACAATTAGGGCAAGGAGAACTAACTGATGTAAGAAATAATAGCTTTAATCTCTGCTCCAGAAATCTCATGTTTACATTCAGGATAATAAAAATAAACATGGATTTTTAAAACTTAGCATTTAAAATCTAAATTCACAAACCTCATAGAAAAATAATTCACCATGAAAGATAGCAAACACATCAAAAGAAGGATGAGCACCCCAGGAGCTTGAGAAAAGAGAACAATTTGAGACAGGCCTTAAAATAACAGTATTTGAGATCTGTAAAAAGGAAAAATAGGTTATAAACCCATAAGAAACAATACAACCTGAAGAAAAATATAGGCAAATTTGAAAAGGAATCAAAGAGAATTTGTAGATATGAAAAAACATAGTCACTGAAAATAAATCAATGGACTCAGTGGCTTTGGCTAAAAATTGGTTAGATAATAACAAAGGAAGTACTAGAGAAGAGGAAAAACAGACTTAAAACTCTTATTCCAATGCAATACAGAGCAATAAAGATGAGAAAAGGAACAAAGAGGGTTAAGAAATATGAAGGTTAGAATTAAGTTCAATATATACCTAAGAGAAGTCCCAGAAAACAAAGAGTAACAATGTGGGAGAGCTAATACTCTTAAATAAGCTAAAGGCAGAAATTTTTCAAGAGTTTACGAAAAGACATAATTTTTATATTGGATAAGCACACAAAATTAACTATACATAGGTAAACATAGGCACCTATGTTTAGCAAAGAATTAGCTAAGCAAAGAATTATTAAAGTAATCTTAGATTAGAAAAAAATAAAATTACCTCTAATGAACCACAGTATGGCATTTTTTCTACAATCCAGTTACTTAACATACAGTGCTTATTAATTTCAGAGGTATAACACAGTGATTCAACAATTCCATATAATACCCAGTGCTCATCAAGATAATTGTACTCTTGATCTCTTGATCCCCTTCACCTATTTCACCCATCCCTCCATCCACCTCCCCTCTGGTAACCACCAGTTTGTTCTCTATAGTTAAGAGTCTGTGTTTTGGTTTGTCTCTTTTTCTCCCATTTGTTTGTTTGTTTCATAAATTCGTATGAGTAAAATCATACGGTATTTGTCTTTCTCTGACTGACTTACTTTATTAAGCATTATATGTCCTGGATTCAACCATGTTGTTGCAAATGGAAAGATTTCATTATTTTTTGTGGTTGAGTAAAATTCCATTATATACATATCACTTTTTCTTTATCTATTCATCTACTGATAGACACTGGGCTGCTGTCATAATTTGACAATTGTAAATAATGTCCCAATAAGCATAGGGGTACATATATCTTTTTTGAATTAGTGTTTTCATATTCTTTGGATAAATACCCATTAGCAGAATTACTGGGATCATATATGGTAATCCCATTTTTCACTTTTTAAGGAATCTCCATACTGTTTCCACAGTGGCTGCACCAGCTGGCATTCCTACCAACAGTCCATGAGGGTTCCTTTTTCTCCACATCCTCACCAACATTTGTTGTTTCTTGTGTTGCTGATTTTAGCCATTCCAACAGGTATGAGGTGGTAACTTGTTGTGGTTTTGATTTGTACTTCCCTAATGATGAGTGATGTTCAACATCTTTTAATGTGTCTGTTGGCCATCTATATGTCTTCTTTGAAGAAATATATGTTCATGTCTTTCACACATTTTATAATTGGATTGTCTGATTTTTGCATAAGTTCTTTATAAGTTTTGGATATCAACCCTTTTTCAAATATGAGTTCTTAAGAGCAACAACAAACCATGGATGATAATAGAATAATATCCACATAATAAGGTAAAATCATTACCAACCTTGAATTTTACGCCACTTAAATAATGATTTAAAGGTACAGAAAGAAATAAAAACAGTTTCAAATAGATTTTTAAAAGGTATAGTTTACCCTTAGTATATAGTCGCTTAAGAAAACTAATAAAGAAACATGCTTAGCGAAATAAGTCAAGCGGAGAAAGACAACTATCATATGATCTCCCTGATATGAGGAAGTGGTGATGCAACATGGGGGCTTAAGTGGGTAGGAGAAGAATCAATGAAACAAGATGGGATTGGGAGGGAGACAAGCCATAAGTGACTCTTAATCTCACAAAACAAACTGAGGGTTGCTGGGGGGAAGGGGGTTGGGCGAAGGGGGGTGGGGTTATGGACATTGGGGAGGGTATGTGCTTTGGTGAGTGCTATGAAGTGTATAAACCTAGCGATTCACAGACCTGTACCCCTGGTGATAAAAATATATGTTTATAAAAATAAAAAATTTTAAAAAAAGAAAACACTTAATAAAGAAATAAATTGAACACAAAAGAAGTGGCCAGGAAGAAGAAATAATTAATAAATGTGAGTTCATTTGAAAAAAATTTGGCTATAAAAGCGAAGTATTAAAACAATGAGCACTTTGTAAAATCTAAAGATCAAGATGAAAATAATATATTAGACATCTTACAGAAGATAGAAAAAATGAAAAAGATGGTATTCTACGATTAAGGAAAAGGGTAGAGACACTGGTTGAATTTAGAGGTTACTGAGTCAAATTGGCATGTTAAAATACAAGGATAACTCTTACATGAATAGAAAAGAAATAACAATTTCTAAATAAATAAACAGAAAATGGAATAAAGAAAATGATCAATCCAATACAATGCAAGAAAAAAAGGAAACATAGGAAAATTAATAAATAAAAAACATAAAATAAGGTTGTTGAAATAATTCCAAAAAATGGGAAACTTCAATAGATAATAAAAGAACAATTAGATACTTGATAAAATCATATTCTATTATAAAAATCCAACTATATGCTGCTTACAGAAGACATACCAAAAGTATGATAATGAAGAAAAGCTAGCAGCATACATATGAAAAAGGCAAATCATGAAAAAGTTAAACAAAAAAGGTGTATAAATATATCGGTATGAGCTAAAATACACTTCAAAGCAAGGATTATTATTGGTAAAGAAGGTGTTGTTTTTTAAACATAAAGTTACAAACACGTTTTTTAAAAGAAACTATTTATGTAATCATCAGAGGAATCATTTACCGAAAATACAGAATAAGCTTGAACCAATCATTATTTTAAAACATTACCTCTCAATGCATAAAACAAAAACTGAAAGAATAACCTGGTTCTCTATATATCTTACAACAGACTCAAACTGCATAAAGCAAAACTTGACAAAATTACAAGAAAAAATAATCAAGCTTCTAATCATGGTGAGGTTTTAAAACCCATTTTTCTCTGTAATTGATATACGAAGCAGGAAACAAAGATAGACTGTGCTGTTCTAAAGGTAATATAGATTTTTAAATTTTAAAGAATTTTCTAAAGAATGAACTCTCCTAAAAATCCAACTTATGAAATATATCAAGGAGAAAACTATGGTCTTTTGAGTTCTTTCTGCAATTACAAATACACAGATATAGAGCAACACTATCTATAAAAAGGTCTATATAAAAGTTCTGTAGAACTGGGGCATCTGGGTGGTACAGTCAGTTAAGCGCCTGATTCTTGGTTTCAGCTCAGGTTGTGATCTCAGGGTCATGAGATCAAGTTTCTGCACTCAGCGTGGAATCTGCTAAAGTTTCTCTCTCTCCTTCTCCTTCTGCCCCTCCTAGCACACTGTCTTTCTCTATCCGTCTCAAATAAATAAATCTTTAAAGGGAAAGTTCTGTAGTACTTTCTGCAGTGATAAAATGGTCTATCTGCTCAAACAGAGCAGCATTAGACACATGACTCATGCAAGTAAGGAAGTAAATTTTATTTAATTTTAATTCATTTAAATTTGAATAGCCCCATAGCTACCACATTAGATAATATAGAGCTAAAGGAGCACAAAGAAGATTTGTATCTTTTTTTTTATATATAATTTTTTATTTTTTATAAACATATATTTTTATCCCCAGGGGTACAGGTCTGTGAATCACCAGGTTTACACACTTCACAGCACTCACCAAAGCACATACCCTCCCCAATGTCCATAATCCCACCCCCTTCTCCCAAACCCCTTCCCCCCAGCAACCCTCAGTTTGTTTTGTGAGATTAAGAGTCACTTATGGTTTGTCTCCCTCCCAATCCCATTTTCTTTCATTTATTCTTCTCCTACCCACTTAAGCCCCCATGTTGCATCACCACTTCCTCATATCAGGGAGATCATATGATAGTTGTCTTTCTCCGCTTGACTTATTTCGCTAAGCATGATACGCTCTAGTTCCATCCATGTTGTCGCATCTTTAAGTGCTTATATTAGAAAAGAAAAGCCAAATATAAACAAGCAAAACATCTTCATCAAGAAGGAAGAAAAATATGAAATCAAATAAAAACAGAATGAACAAAATAATAAAGAACAGGAAACAGTAAAACAGAAATCAAAGCTATGGAAAAACCTTTAAATAAATTTATAAAGCTAAAACCTTGTTTCCTTAAAAAACAGAATAGACGAACCCCATGTTCCTGTTTCTCTTCAAATCAAATAAAAAATAAATTGGGGAGTGGGGGAGGGAATAGACAGGACTTTAGAAAAAAGATCATGGAAAAGATGAAAATAAAATATATAAACATACAATTTGGAGAGTGAAAAAGAGACAATAAAAATAGGCATTTTTAATCTGAAACAAGTAACAACCTCCTTGGATAACTAGGACTGATCATTTCTACCTGAAATATATCCTTTTCATCCAGTGATCTCTGTGCTACAGGAAAAGCTCCAAATCACACTATGTATGTCATTTAATACTACTCAAGTACCAAAAAAAAAAAAAAAAACACAGGAATATGGTAGCTATTTCAAACTTCAAACTCCAAATAGCTCAATAAGCCTTACCTAACAAGAACATATAAGAACAACAGAAAAGTATTCTTAAAGTCTATCTCAAGCAATAATTTAATAACTTATTTTGTTAATAATAATAATTTAATAACTTATTTATATTGATATATATTTATATATTCATTTATATGAATAAATTTTATTTATATATTTATTATAATAAATTTATAAATAATTTATAAATATTTATTATAAATAAATATTTATATCCAGCAATAATTTAATAACTTATTTATATTGTTTCTTTTATTCTCTCAAAAATATTTATTATTCATTTACTATACATAAAGCACCTACCATGCATTAGAACAAGTAAAATATTAAACAAACAATCAAACATATAGTTCTCTGACCTGGAGAAGTTGGAGGGGGGTTGGACAGAATAGAATATAATAGAAGTGAGTGCGTAATGCTGTGATACCATAAAGAAAAGAAAAAGTATGCCTGAGAATGGAAGGACTGTTGATAAAGGGTTCCAAAAAGGAAGGATTTGTTTTTTATTTTTGTTTAAAGATCTTACTTATTAATTTGATAGAGAGAGTGAGAGTGAGCACAAAAGTGGCGTGAGGCACAGGGAGAGAAGCAGACTCCCCACCGAGCAGGGAGCCCAATGTGAGGCTCAATCCCATGGCCCCGGGCTCATGACCCAAGCCAAAGACAGACGCCCAACAGACTGAACCACCCAGGTGCTCCAGGAAGTGTTTGTACTGGGACTTTTTAAAAAATATATTTGATATATAACATTGTGTAAATTCCATATATAAGTGATATCACACAATCTTTCTCTGTCTGACTCATCTTTCTCTGTCCGACATATCTCACTCATAATGTGCTTGAGGTCTATCCATGTTGTCACAAATGGCAGGATACTCTTCTTTCTCGTGGCTAAATAATATTCCATTATATAAATACATATATATATACAATGGGATATCTCATTGTGGTTTTGATTTGCATTTCCCTGATGATAAGTGATGACCAACAGCTTTCTTCTTTTTTTCCAACATCTTTTCATGTACCTGTTGGCCCTTTGGATATCTTCCTTGGAAAAATGTCTATTTAGTTCCTCTGCTCTTTTTTTAATTCAATTGTTTTTTATGTGTGCTTTTGTTATTGAGTTGTATGAGTTTTTTTTATATATGCCACTATATGGTTTGTAAAAATTTCCCCACATTCTGTAGGTTACCTTTTCATTTTGCTAATCACACTGGGTCTTAAATGGTCACTAAGAGATTTCAGTGTGGAAGTAAGTGGAAGGCAATTTCAGCTGTGCGGAAAGAAGAGTCCAAGTCAAAGAGGCATGAATAAGTGAGGCATATTCCAAGGAAACACATGAGGATTATTGTAGTTGATATACATGTTGAGATAAAAAGAAAAGAATGTTTGAAACACTTGTGATTGGTGAACAAGCCATTATATATGTATTCAACACTCTACATTCATTCATTCACCAAGTTCTATATGCTACAGATATAGCAGGAACAAAACTCCTAACATTTCAGTGGAATGCAAAGATGCAAAATATGGACTGTCAAATGTGACAATTACTTCAGAGGAAAATAAAGCAGAAGGGAATAAGAAGTGCCAGGAGGAAAACAATGCAATTTTAAGTAGGATGATCAGGGATAACCTCATAGCAGTCATATTTAAACAAAGACTTAAAAGAGTGGAAGGAGCAAACTATACTGCTATCTGAAGGAAGAAAATTCTAGGCAGCAGAAATAAATCCAAAAACCTGACATGTACGAAGAACAAAAAGAAGGCCAATGTGGCTAAAGGAGAATGACTTAAGTGAAGACAGGAGCAAATCATGTCGGGAAGGTAACAAAAGTTGTATAGCTATAAACCATTGTAAAGACTTTGTAAGTTCTGAGCAGTGGAGTGATGTCACTTACATTTTAACAGAATCCATCTATATGCTCTGTTGAAACTAAAGGGAGGCAAAACAGGAAGCAAGGGGGCCAGGCATAAAGATATTACAATAATACAAATAAGAGAGAATGATGACTTGGATCAGGGTGGAACTAGTTGAAGTGGTAGAAATAATCAGATTTTGAAGATACTTCTGAACTACTTCCTGATAGATTAGATGTAGATTGTATGAAAAAAAGAACAAAGAAAGACTTAGCAAATACAATGTAGAAGATGGTAAGTTCTCAATAAATACTGAATTAAAATGAATATCCAATACAATATGGCTGCAACCTGTATTCCCAGTCTCAAGTCCCACAATTATTCTATACTAAAGCCAAATGAGTCTTCAGCTCCCTCCATCGTTAAACCCAAATTAGTTTTAAAATCTAACCACCTATACTGCTTTGGCTTATTAGCCCTTTTGATATTTCTCTCAATCCTTACTCTCATTCCATCCTACCAGATTCTCCCTATTTTTTCAAGCTTTACGTCAAGCCCCATTTCCTACAAGGAAGATTCAAAATTACAACACAGAATGAACTATTCCCTTTAGAGAAGGGAACTTCTGTACTTCAAGCCCATACATGATTTGTCTTTATAATACTCTCTTGGGATACCACACAGTATATTCATTCATATCACAGATATTTTCTATCCCTCTGTATGTTTCACCTTAAATTACTTAATTTTTCCTGGGTGGCTTGTTTAGCATCTGCCTTTGATTCAGGTCATGATCCCAGGGTCCTGGGACAGAACTCCACATTAGGCTTCCTGCTCAGCGGAGAGCCTGCTTCTCCCTCTTCCTCTGCTTGCCCCTCTGCCTACCTGTGCTCTCTCTATCTCAGTCAAATAAAGAAATTTTTAAAAATCTTTTTTAAAAAAGAAACAAAATATTACTTAGTTTTCAATAATCTTTGTCTTATCTCAAATGTCTAGTTTGTCAGAAATATCTAAGCTAAAATTTCAACTCTACCACTTAATAACTGTGTCAACTTGAGCAAGTTATTTTACTTCTCAGAGCCTCAGTTTATTTATTTGTAAAATGTAGATAAATAAAACAACCTACAAGGACAGTTGCTAGGTTTAATAGAACATATAAGTAGGGCACAGTATGATTGTATGATGGAACCCGGTACAATGTTGGTTCCATCTCTCTCTTTTACAGAAGGAATTATATCTCCTATAGCATTTCACACATAGCACAGCACATAGCATATGCAATAAAAAATTGATAGTGGACTGTTTGACCAATTAAGTAAGTTAACAAAAATTTGCACTCCTTAATGCATTATAACAAATTACAAATAGATCTAAGGCCTATATTTTCAAAGCAAAATTCTAAGACTTTTAGAAGAAAACATAAAAATCTTTATCATTATGATCTTGAGCAGAAAAATAATCTGTAAATAGGACTGAGAAAGCATAAACAAATGAAGAAAAAGATTGGTTAAGCTAAACTACTTGAAACCTTTAAATCTTATGCCAAAAGCCATCATGTAAAAGAATACAAGTAAACTACAGACTAGAAGTTATTTGTTCTATACACATCCAACAAAGGAGTAGGTACTGAGAATATTTAACTGAGTGATGTCACCAACACTGTGGAGAAGGAGACCTCAGCCTCCATTCCCCTACAAAGATCTATAATTACACAGCTATCCAGGACTGAAAATAGCTCTAGGAGAGCTCAGGAATCCACTTAAGAAACTTCAACACCTTGCAGCAAAATACCTGAAACTAAGGAAAAACAGTTTCACTTTGCCAGCATCATCACATTTTCCAGGCCAGGACTGCTCAGTACTAATAGGGAACTCTATAGTCCAAAAGGGTTAGCTTCACTGGGAAAAGGACAGCAGAAGAGTGACCAGCTTCTCCGGCCTTTTGTGGAACTCCATGGAGAACCCACTGTGGTTTCATACTACCAACATCAGCAAAGCTGAGATGTCTAGATACATTTGGGAAGCAGCAAAAAGGTCAGGAGCTCCCAGTAACAGCCATGGAGTAGACATGACCACAGGGCTGAGTGTCTTGTTCTGCAGAAGACTTCAACAATCCTCTTGGATGCTACAGAGCTCAGTTTCTCACTGAACCTCATCACAGAATCTAGTAGACTGCTCCATAGAGGACATCAGCAGGTTTCACGTGTAAAGAAAATAACAGCCATCACTGCTGCCACAGACCCCAGCAGATGCTGTTGCTGAGGTTCCACTCCATAGGTATGCACATTTGCAGACACCAGCCACCTGAACCCCTCCCCTACTTCTGCCTGAGCTCAAGATAAAAACCCCACAGCCAGCCCCAGTCTCTACTGTACACATGTGCAAGATACCAGCCTAAACCCCTGGCTGACACCCATGACTGTTCACATGCTTGTGGCTAACGCCTATAGCTGTGAACCTACACACCAATAGCCAACTCTGCCTGTCTGCCTACTTGCGATCTCTCTCTGTCAAATAAATAAATAAAATCTTTAAAAAAAATCTTTTATACTGAGATAAAAGAACCTGCTGTTGCTGTTATATGCTCCAGTACTTTCTATCATCACTGTCTCTGTTGCAGTTTTCTCTGATGGAATAAATACCAATTCCTGGGGATGATTTTTTAATCTGACCCCCACTTTTCTCATTCCTCTTATTGTCCTTTCATCTCTTATCTGTGAATATTCTGGTGCTTTCTCTTTCCATGGACATTATCTGTTAATGATACCTCACAATTCTGAGGGATGTTCAAGAAAAGCACAGTATTGCCTATTTTTCCCGATTAAATTTTCATTTTTGTTAACAAAAAAGATGTCAAATAAGAAATCTAAATTTATGCCAGATGGAACTAGAAAAACAAAAAGAAACTAGACCCCAAAGTTATTAGAATGAAGAAAATAACAAAGACCAGAGTAGATATAAATGAAACGGAGAACAGAAGAAAAAAAAAAAAAAAAGATTAGCAACATTCTGAATTTGTTTTTTAAAAGATAAACACAATTGACAAACCTTAAGCTAGACTTCCCCAGCAAAAGAAAGTGACAGAGTATTACTCCCAAACTCATTTTACAAAACCATCATTACCCTGATACCAAAATCAGACAATACCATAAGAAAAGAAAATTAGAAGGCAATATCCCTGATGAATATAGATATAAAAATCTTGAACAAAATATTAGCAAACAAAATTGAACAATAGATTAAAAAGATTATATACCATGATCAAGCGGAACTTATCCCTGGGATGCAAGGATGTTTCAGTATATGCAAATCAATCTATGTGATAAACTAAATTAATAAAATGAAAGATAAAAATCATATAACACCTCAACAGACACAGAAAAGGCGTCTATTTTATTCAATATCCTTTCACCCTAAACATTCTCAACAAACTAGATATAGAAAGAACATACCTCAATATAATAAGGGCCATATACAACAAACACATACTAACATAATAACCAATGGTAAAATGTTCCTTATCCCTCTAAGATGAGGACTGAGACAAGGGTCCTATTCTCACCACTCTTATTCAACATAATACTGGAACTCCTAGCCAGAGCAATTAAGGAAGAAAAAGAAGGGACACCTGGGTGGCTCAGTCATTAAGCATCTGCCTTTGGCTCAAGTCATGATCCCAGGGTCCTGGAATAAGCCCTGCATCAGGCTCCCTGCTCTGCAGGAAGCCTCCTTCTCCCTCTCCCACTCCCCTGCTTGTATTCCCTCTCTCTCTGTCAAATAAATAAATAAAATCTTTAAAAAGGAAGGAAGGAAGAAAGGAAAGAAGGAAGGAAGGAAAATGAAAGGCATCCAAATTGGAAAGGAAGAAGTAAAACTGGTTTTCTTTGGAAGATAGCATAATCGTACATGTAGAAAAGTCTTAAGGCTCCACTAAAATGTTAGAACTAATAAATGAATCCAGTGAAGTCACAGGGATACAAAGTGACCATACAAAAATCAGTCGTGTTTCTATATACTATGAACAATTTGAAAAAGAAATACAACAGTCCCAACTTACACACAATTTTGCTTTTCCTGGTTTCACTTAGCCACAGTCAACCACAGTCCAGGAGCAGATGATCCTCCTATAGGCTTATCATCAGGTCAATAGTGTCTTAGTGCTACATCACAATGCCTACATCATCTACCTCATTTCACCATGGAAGTGTATATTTTGAATATGAGAGGGAGTGAGAGATACCACAGTCACACAACTTTTATTGCAATATATTGTTATAATTATTCTATTTTATTACTAATTATTGTTATTAATTCTTACTGTGTGTCATTTATAAGTTAAACTTTATCATCGGTATATATATATATATAGGAAAGAAACATAATATAGAGAGAATTTGGTACTATCCATGGTTTCAGGCATCCACTGGGGATTTGGAATGTGTCCCCATAAATAAGGAGGGACTACTATAAATAATACAATATAATTTGCAATTGCATCAAAAAGAATAAAATACTGGGGCCCCTGGGTACCTCAGTCATTTAAGCATCTGCCTTCAGCTCAGGTCATGAACCCAGGGTCCTAGGATTGAGTCTCTCACTGGGCTCTTTGTTCAGCGGGGAGCCTGCTTCTCCCTCTGCCTGCTGCTCCCCTTGCTTGTATGCTTTCTTGCTCTCTCTCTCTCTCTGTCTAATAATACAGCTTTATGAAAAAAAGAATAAAATACTTATGAATAATTCTAACCAAGAAGGTAAAAGACATGCACACTGAAAACTATGACATTAATTTTAATAAAAAAAAATCAAAGAAGATGCAAGGAAATGGAAAGATAGCCCAGGTTCATGGATTTAAGAAATTATACTGTTAAAATGTCTATATTACCCAAAGCCATCAATGGATTCAATGCAATCCCTATCAAATTTCCAATGGCATTTTTCACAGAAAAAAAATTTTAATACTAAAATTTTTATGGAACCACAAAAGATCCTGAATAGCCAAAGCAATCTTGAGAAAGAATAAGGGTGGAATCATCATATTTCCTGACATCAACCTATATTATAAATCTGTAGTAATCAAAATAGTACTGACATAAAAACAGACAGACCAATGGAACATAACTGAGAGCACTGAAATAAACCCATGCATATATGGTCAATTACTATTTGATAAGGAAGCCAAGAATACTCATTACAGAAAGTATAACCTCTTTAATAAATGATATTGGAAAAACAGATATTCATATCCAAAAAAAAAACCAAAATTGCTTTTCATTATCTTACATAACTCACAAAAATTAACTCAAAATATATTAAGGAAGGCCTGAATGTAGGATCTAAAACAGTAAGACTCCTAAAAGAAAACAGGGATAAAGCTCTTGACATAGACTTGGCAACATTTTTTTGGAAAGATGCCAAGAATACAAGCAATGAAAGCAAAAGCCAACATGTGGAACTAAATCAAACTGAAAGGCTTCTGCACAGTGAAACAAATAATCAACAAAATAAAAAAGCAAACTACAGAATGGAGGAAGATCACTGCAAGCCATATATCTGCTATAGGGTTCTATACAAAGTATTTAAGAAACTCCTACAACTCAATAGCAAAAATATTTTTTAAAAAAGATGAAGAAGGGGGGAAAAAGAAAGAAGAAAAGAGGAACCCATAAAGGATCCAATTAAAAACAAGCAAATAACCTGAAAAGACATTTTTCCAATAAAGACATATAAATGGTTAAACGTGCATGAAAAGGCATTTAACATCATTCATCATTAGGGAAATGTAAATCAAAGCCACAATGAGGTATCATCTCACATTTGATAGCATAGCTATTATCAAAAAGGCAAAAAGAAAAGGGAAGAGAAAAAAGAAACCCTTTTATATTCTTGGTAGGAGTGTAAATTGGTACAGTCTCTACAGAAAACAGTAGGGAGGTTCCTCAAAAAATTGAAAACATAACTACTAGATGATCCAGTAATCCCACTACTGGGCATATACCTGAAGGAAATGAAGTCACTATCTTGAAGAGATACCTACATCCCCATGATCTTTGCAGTAGCCAACACATGTCAACAATCCAAGCATCTACTGGTGGATAAATGGATAAAGAAAACATAGATCCTGCCTGCAGCTCTGGTCGAGAATCTGAACCTCGTTCCCTCCAGACATACTAAAGACATGGGTTTCAGACTAGGAGAGCCTGCATCTGCAACAGTTCAAGCTCTAAGGAGGCAAAACAGGACAGAGAAAGAAGCCATGAGATTCCAGTCCTGTGCACAATTTCTAGTCTTACCTTTCATGAAGCCCCAAACCTTCACCTGGTCCAATGAATATGCAGTGCCTTCTACAAGAAATGCAGAGGACTCACCTCCTCTCCCACAGTCAAAAGTAAGAAGACCATGACTACAGTTGGTGATTTTAAAAATGCAAATATAGGTATCTTATGGATAAGAAAAATCAAAAGTATTGAATTTTAGACATTAATTAGCCCACAGCATTCACAGTTATTTAATTCCTTCTCTGATTCCAATGCATAGAG
The DNA here is from genome assembly GCF_022355385.1 of Mustela nigripes. Lineage (NCBI taxonomy): Eukaryota > Metazoa > Chordata > Mammalia > Carnivora > Mustelidae > Mustela > Mustela nigripes. The sequence goes on from NC_081557.1 coordinate 60,458,510, forward strand.
ATCCTGGACCCATGCCACACATAGACTTTAGTTTCCATCTGTAAGTAAATACTATAGAATTCCTCAGATTTCATTATTCTTGTCTTATATACTAACAATGGTTCTCTAACATCCATAGCAGACTTCTGGAGTCACGTGCCCTTCCTACTCTTCCTCAACTCCAATTTTTAGAAGTGTGTGCCATGGACCTGCATATCAATCAACTAAAAAAAAAAAAAAAACCTATCTCATAATAGGGTTAATCAATTGAATGATTTATTTCATTTCATTTGAAGGGATCAAGGGCCCCCATCCTGACATTTTAGTCCTTAAAATCCCCTGTATCAGAAAGGAGGAGTATATGGGTCTAATGTTTCTGTCATGTACTGTCCCAATCTTCTAGGTCAAGCATGTTCAGGTAATATGAAATGGCTGAGGTTCAGAAGGAATTTAGTTGCTATATCTGATTATTTTAATAAAATGATAGCTGGAAAAGAAAAGAAAATATGGTATACACATACACATACACACACACACACAAATATACTCTTGAATACTACTCAGCCATTAAAAAAAGAAAGAAAGAAATCCTGCCACTTGTAACAACATGAATGGACTTTGAGGGAGTTACTCTAAGTGAAATAAGTGAGACAGAGAAAGATAAATGGTATATGATCTCATCTAAACGTGAAATCTAAAATAAACCAAACTCATATTAACAGAGAGGGTAAACAGATGGTTGCCATGGGCTGGGGGATACAGGAAGAGTTGTTGGTCAGAGAACAACCTTCCAGTTACAAGAGAAGTAATTCCAGGGATCTAATGCGTAGCATGGTGACTATAGTTAATAACACTATATTGTATATATGAAAGTTGCTAAGAGAGAATAGATCTTAAATGTTCTCACTATAACACCAACAGCAAAAAAGTGGTAATTACATGAGGTAAAGGATATGTTAACTAAACTACTGGGTTATCATTTCACAATGTAAGATAGACATTATAATCTAGTAATTCCACATCTATGTGCTGTGTTTAGAGAAACACAGTCAAATATGTCTCAAAGCATGTATGAGAATGTTCTAGTCACAAGAAACAAAAAAAAAGAAACATCTTAAATATTCATCAGTAAGACTATGTATGATCAAGAAAGTTCTGTAATGGTCTTATAATGAAATACTATGAAGCAGAGGGGGGAAAATGAGAAAGAGCCACAATCATCCATAAGGATAAATCCCATAGACATAATATTAAATAAAAAAGGCAAATTATGGCAAGGCAAATGTAGTATAATAACATTTAAATATAGCTTGAAATAGACAAAATAAAACATCTTATTTACAGATACACATGTAATGAGAGCATAAATAACACATACTTAAGTATTTTTAAACCAAGGAACAAGAAGTCCCCAAATGTTAACTTCACTACCACTAAAATCAAAAATATAAATTCATACCGAGGCCCAGAGGAATGAATACTTTTTACCAAGAACACACATAAGATGATGAGAAAACAAGGAGACTATAAATGATAATGACAACTAAATAAAAAGAAGTTATTCTGGACTCTTTAGCGGTTTTTTAACCGTACATAGAAATAAAAATTAATATCATGTTTAAATACTTTTAAACTATACTGCACACAGGTAAAAAATGCCATGTGTGCATTTAAGTAAAACTTTTCTGAAACAGGCAAAACAGTATAAATAGAAAGAGACTAAATTTTCTCAGATGTGCCTTGCAATCCTGACTCTGCCTCACTGTGTGGTCTGAGCAAGTCATTACCCTACCTCAACCTCATTTTCTCCAACTGTGAAATCTTCAGAACTTCAGTTTTCTCATTTGTAAAATTCCTACTCAATCATATTTTCAAAAGGTGCTTCTATTGATGCCTGGCACATAGTAAGTGTATATATCTGTAGTCTGACATAGAACAGAGTCTGATCAATAGAGCAGAAATAAAGACAAAACCTGATACTGATGGTTGGTTAAGCTATTTATTTTTTTAAGATTTTATTTTATTTTCATTTTTTAATTTTTATTTAATTTATTATTTATTTTTATTGTTTTTTTAATTTTTATTATTTTTTATTTTATTTTTATTTGATTCATTTATTTATTTCAAAAATTTTATTTTTCTATTTGACAAAGAGACAGCTAGAGAGAGAACACAGAAGAGGAGACGCAGAGGGAGAGGCAGGCTCCCCGCTGAGCAAGGAGCCCACTATAGGGCTCAATCCTAGAACCCTGGGATCATGATATGAGCAGAAAGCAGACACCTCATGACTGAGCCACCCAGGTGCCCCTAAGCTATTTTTTTATTATTATAATTTGTAACTACTGAAAACAAACCATCAGAATGGATAGAGACATACTGTGGTGTTCTAAACATATTGCACTATAGACCTTTAATATTCAATTTGGAATATCATGACTAAAGTACCCCCCACACACATTTATTTGTATTCCCCTTTTCCTTTAAAATTGATATTCTATTTACAATTTTAAAATTTGTTTTGAGAACAGATGAACATAGGGTAAAGGAAGAAAAAATAAAATAAGATAAAAACAGAGAGGGAGGCAAATACAAGACACTGTTAACCAAAGAAAACAAACTGAGGGTTGCTCAAGGGGAGGTGGTGGGGCGATAGGGTAATAGGATGATGGGCAGTAAGGAGGCACCTAATGTGATGAGCAGTGGGTGTTAGATGCTACTAATGAATAACTAAATTCTAACCTAGTAACTAACAACACACTGTATGTTAACTAAACTGAATTTAAATAAAAATGTTCTTAAGGGATGCCTGGGTGGCTCAGTTGGTTGGATGACTGCCTTCGGCTCAGGTCATGATCCCGGAGTCCCGGGATCGAGTCCCGCATGGGGCTCCCAGCTCCATGGGGAGTCTGCTTCTCCATCTGACCTCCTCTTTGCTCATGCTCTCTCTCACTGTCTCTCTCTCAAATAAATAAATAAAATCTTTAAAAAAAATAAAATAAAATAAATAAAAAAATAAAATTGGGGGGTTTTGTATTCCCATTTCCTTTAATTATCAAACAGGAGGTTGATATTCTGTTTATATTTTAAAATTTTGTTTTGCTTTTCATCATCTCAAATTCCTTTTAGAAAAGTATAGAAAATAAATACATATAAATAAACATAAGTTTCTCTTTGCTTACTTCCATGTCATACAAAAGTAGCAAGATGCATTTTTCACCAAAATTGGGGGATATGTTTGGGATGATCTGGCTTAAAATATAGACTACAAGGCCAACGAAAAGTCACTGAGTGGTCCTGGGGAGGTACTTCAGAAAGATAAATAGTCTTTTTTTGCATGTGGACCTCTGGTATAATAAGTGGCTCAACAGCAGCTGATAGGGAGAAACATGCCATATTGTTAAGGTACAGAAATAAAAAATAAACACCAATTCCAAATATGTGCTCCATATTAAAAGTCACAAGGTCGGATATTCCAAATGTTGATTTTTTTTTAAAGCTCTTATTTATTTATTTGACAGAGACAGATCACAAGTAGGCAGAGAGGCAAGCAGAGAGATAGAGAGGAGAAAGCAGGCTCCCTGTGACTCGATCTCAGGGTCCTAGGCCGAAGGCAGAGGTGTAACTCACTAAGCCACCCAGGCGCCCCCCAAATGTTGATTTTTGATGGAGTGGCTTCACAAGGACACAATTCTAAGTGTCATTCCACAAGGTCAACAAAAAACAGGCATTAATTTAATTAACTATGGTTAATGATTTTCCCAAGTCACACTGACAGGCCAGTATAAATAAATGTATCAATAAATAACCAGAAACAACTAATAAACAGGAGGTTTATGAACAAGCTACTGATAAGCTGGTAAAAGTACTTGAAAAAAATTATATGGTAGCAGTATAGAAGGGACATCTCAGTAGATTAAAACCAGCAGACTTAGAACTGGCTTTGAAAACCATTCAAGTACAGCTAGAAACAATAAATGTATGTGTGCGCTCAACACTAGCCACACTATCTTTGTTCATTTCCATCTTACTGCATTTGAAGTTGTTGCTGTCTCTACTCGGAATTCTCTTCTTCAAGATTCTCTTCTTAGGCCTTAGTCCACATCCCATGCAATTTCTGCTTAAGTGTCACTTCCTCAGAGAGCTTCTTTAACCTCATCCAAAATATCCCTATCATTCTTTTTTTTTAATCTTACCCTGCTTTATTTTCCTTTATGAAATTTATGAATTTTTTTGCTAAATTATCCATATTTCAAATAGGGGGAAAGGAGATCCTTAATAAATTTCTGAGCAGAACTACTTACTCTGTTTAGTTATGTCATAAATCTACAGCCTAAAATCTAGGTTGATGTGAGTACCAGGAAAATCTGAACCATGATTTTTATCTCATCCACTTCATTGTTTTAAGTAAAAAAGCATATGTAAACAAGAAGAAAAAAAAATAAGCAGTGTTTGAATTTGAAGTGTTTTTTATCTTAAAAATCAGACAGTGTCCTAGATTAGACTGCTGACATACTTTCCCTATATTATATAAGCTTACAAAATACTCCTGGAAAATGTTTTCAATGTGTTTTACTCCTGAAAAACATCTTCATTGTGTTTTATCTTTAGAGAGTCCAAAGATTGATGAACTTCATAAAAATGATAAATTAACTATTTAAAAAGCACATTTGCAAATAAACCATTAAAGATTCTGAGCTTAGAAAAAGCTAAGGCCAAATGTAAAAGAAAAAATCATGAAACTCTCAAAGAAATACAGAAGAATATATTCATGACCACAGGTTGTGGAAGATTTTTTTAAATCTAGACATAAAAAGTAACAACCTCAAAGTAAAAGTGATACCATAAGTATTATGAAAAAAATATCATAAAATAGGATACCTATATTATATATAAATGAGAACAAAGAACTTATTCACAGAGTTTTTTCAAATTTTGCCTCAGCTTTTAAAAAAAATTTTTATTTATTTATTTGACAGAGAGAGAGAGAGATCACAAGTAGGCAGAGAGGCAGAGAGAAGGGGTGGGAGGAAGCCCCCCTGCTGAGCAGAGAGCCCAATGCGGGTCTAGATCTGAGGAACCTGAAATCATGACCTAAGCTGAAGGCAGAGGCTTAACCCACTGAGCCACCCAGGCTCCCCCTTATTCACAAATTTAATCGCCAACTCCCACAAATCAATAAGAAAAAGTCAAAAAGTAGAAAATGGTTTTACAATATATATATATAAATATATATATAAAATATACAAATCAATTTTTAATCTCATTAGTAAGTAAAACAATGCAAATTAAAACCATAATGAGCCAATGTCCATCCACTAGACTGATAAAAAATATTAATAATATAAGTTTGGACAAAAATATGGAACAACGTGAAATCACTCTGTTGGAAGTCTAAATCAATATACTTCAGAAACAGTTTAGCAATACCGACTTAACTAGAAGAACCACATTCTCTGAAATCAGCAATTTATCTCTTAGAAATATACCCTATAAAAACCCATGTGCATCAGGATACACATACAAAATTTTTCATAGCTGTTTATCATCTGAAAAATGGGTACATTATGGCATAATCATATAATGGAATACAATACAGCAATAAAAATAAACAAATTAACTATTAACTATTCCCTACAACACAAATGAATCTCACAAACATAATCCTGTATGAAAGAATAAAGACCTATTGAATGGAATTTTTCTCAGTTCATATGATGTTCATTCATAAACAAGCTACCTAAACTATTTATTTAGGGATGCATACAAAAATGATAAAGCTTTATGGGCACCTGGGTGGCTCAGTGGGTTAAGCCTCTGCCTTCAGCTCTGGTCATGGTCTCAGGGTCCTGGGATCAAATCCCTATTCGGGCTCTCTGTTCAGCAAGAAGCCTGCTTCCCCCTCTCTCTCTGCCTGTCTCTCTGTCTACTTGCGGTCTCTCTCTGTCAAAATAAAAATCTTAAAAGAAGGGATAAAGCTTTAAAGAAAAGGACAAAAAAATAAAATGACAACCATAAAACTCAAGGTAATAGATGCTTCTTGGACTAGGAAAAAGTTATTAATTTGAAGACAGAAGTGAGGCTTTGGGGGTAGTGCTAATGTTCTATTTCTTAATCTACATGAGAATTACACAGATGTTTACTCTAAAGGTATTAATTACACTTCACAGTTATATAGTATACATTTTTGTTTTCAAAAAATGTTAAATTTTAAAAGATTGATAAAAAAGTATAGCTTTACTTAACACTTTTTCTCTCCTTCTCCCATTTATGATCCATCAGCAAATTCGAATTACAATATGTCCAACATCTACCCACTTCTCATCTCTTTGGTTTAAGTTAATATTCTCTTTGTGTTCCATTGAGGTAGCCTCCTAACTAGTCTCCCTACTTCTACCACCTTCCTCCATTGCCTATTCTTTATAGAGTATTGAGGGTGGGTCTTTTAAAACAAAAATCAGATCACATCCTTCCTCTACTCAAACATTCTGTTGCAGTCATACTGTCATGCTTGCTATTTCTCCAATATGCCATGCATACTCCTACCTCAGGGCCTTTGCACTTGCTATTCTCGCTGACTGATCTACTCTACAACCAGATATTTGCTCAGAAATCCCTGGTTTGGCAGGAATGTCACTGTTTCAGAATAGTCTTCTCTCTACCTTATATAAAACTCTTTATCTCCCTATTGTGCCATATTTTTTTATGGTGCATTAGCTGACATATTTAATATTTAATTTTATATAGAATATATACATATATATATTATATATAATATATATGCAACCCCCAGCCCCTTCTTATTTCAATGTCTAATTCTTTTTTATCATATATAGTGTCATACATATTCCATCAAAATTTGAATTCTTTCCATTTTGAACTCTCTTTTCTATTTATCCAGAATCATTTTGAATTCTAATCCAGTGCTTAAAATGACAGCCTGATGCCATCTATAAGTTTGATGTTCATGGTCTCTGTACCATCACTTAATCACTGAGGAAAATTACAAAGAATCCGGCCTAGGACCAGCTTTTTGCTTTCAAAAGTCCCTTTATAAAAGACTGAATCACTTAAGAATATATGACATGAATACAGAATATACGGGTCAGGGATATTTGCTCTGCACATGAAGAGAAGTCACAGAAATGAAACAGGAAATAAACACTCAACAGTTCAATTATAGGTCTAGATTAAGAATAAGCTTATTTTTGTTACTGTCCATTCATTTGGATAATGATGGAATTACTTTTATTCTGAAACACCCACACACTACAACTACAATGAAACTCCTGGCTTATAAATTCAATATGTCTATAGAAAACAGATATTCAAATTCAGATCTCTTTTTCCTTTAAGTACATCTAACATTTTACATAATAATTACTAAACAGTAACATTGACAAAGGTCAATGACTCTTGAAGTTAACAGAAAATAACTTTGAAAGTATAAAGTCTAAAAAAGGCAGGTAAAATGGAAACTGCTGTTTTATTACTAACTACTCTATAATATGACCTAAAGCCTCACATTCATTAAGAAATAATAATGACTCCGTTATGTATAGCTCTTTCTTCTTTCACCATCTTATCTTTATTTCCTTCCTCCCTGTCCATCCCAGAAGAAAAATAATCATTAAGGAGCAATAGTGGCCTAAAGTGGAAATCTGAACTTGACACAACTATGTTAGGCTAAGCAGGGATTAATATTAAATAAAATTCCATCTATCGACCCAGGCCTACCCTTTCTCAAACCTCTAAAATACACATTCCTTTTTTTTTTTCTTTCAGTCTCTTTCAACTAATAATTCCTCACATCAAACACTCTGCATTGCCTAAGCAATCTTGGTAAAAAAAATTCTCAGTCTGTCCACTCCTCTGCATAGCCTGCCTTAGAAAAACTCACCATTATCTCTGACTTGTACTCCTCAAGAGCCTCATAACTGGTCTCCATGATACCTTTCATTCTCATCCCACTTTCATTCATTCTATACACTCCAGCCAACCTAACTCTTAAATAAAAGCATGTATTGATGATGTCCTACCCTTGCTTAAAATCTCTCAATAGCTTCTCAATGCATTTAAAACTGGAAGTACTTGACATTGTAAACAGAATCCTGCATGATCTCTCACTTGCACACCTCTCCAGCCAGTTCCCAGGCCTCTATCCTCTTTTATCATTTCACACTAATCAGGCCTTTTGTCACTTCCTGGAATATCCACTCAAAGCTTTCCAACTGCAAGACTCAAGTATTTACTGCTCTCTCTGCCTGAAGCACATTTACCTCACATCATCACATACTATCTGATTTTTTTGTTTTGCTTTTAATGGATCCAAACTGAATTCAGTATAATTTGTGGTCCATGTCATATTCTCATTACCAGTCCATGCAAAACCTTCTTCATTCATTTAAGTTTGTTGGCTTCTTTTTTTAATACAATCAATACCCATAAAGGCATAATTTAACATGAAAACTAGAAACCTGACAATAACTTGCATCCACCTGTATGGGCCTGCCCTATTCTATTCCCCGCCAGTTGCTGTGCAAGATAAAACCACTATTCTATATTTCTTTTCATCATTCCTTGCTTTTTACTGTGTTTGTGTCTCTATTCTTAGAAAGTTTACTTTAACTTTAAAAACTATGTATCATGTTATAAGTAACTTTTTAAACTTTTTTCATTCAAAGATGTATTACTAAGATGCATCCATATTGACACATAAAAGACATATAACACATTGACAGATGACTATGTAGCTATAGGTAAATCATTTTGAGTACTAAATAATACTGCATTGTATGACTGGATCAACTAGTCCTTTTCAAACAATATGTAAGAATTTTTTATATATTCTTGACATCCGTTCATCTTCTCCGAATATATAGCTTCACTTTTCCATTTTATTTAATATTTGTTTTGATGACAGGAAGGTCATGGTTTAAAACTTTCCTTTTATATTAAACACTCTTTGTAATATGCTCAAAATAATGTTCCATATCTAAGCTTCAAATAATATCCTCCAGTATTTTCTTACTAAACATATTAAATGTTGAATTTGACATTTAAGTCCTGATGAATCTGGAGTTTATTTCTGCGTATGGTAGAAGGTAAATATTCAATTTTTTTCCAAGAAGTAAAACAGTTATTTTTCTACCTAGATTTATTGAATAGTCCTTTCTTTCCCCATTAATCTCCCATACCATTCTGTTGTAAAGGTGTGTGAGTTTGTTCTAGACTTTCAATCATATCCCATTGGTCAATTTGTCTATCTCTGTTATCAGTATCATACTAACAATTCTTTACTAGCTTTGTAACAAGTCATGAGATATAATAGAGCAAGTCTTCTTCACGAGTATTTCTTCAGTAGTACCTTGGTTATTTTTAGAACTATAATTTTCAATATACACTTGAAAAATTAACTTATCAAGTTCCAGTGAAAAATGCTTTTGGAATCTCCACAGGAAATACATTGACACATAGATAAATCTGAGGAGAACTATTTTTATATTGGTTTTATTACACATTAAAATGATACATATCACAATTACTTAGTTTTTTTAATAATTTAATTTTTTAAATTTCCCTGTACACCACTATACATTTTTACTTATGTTTACTTCCAGATACTTAATATTCTACAGTACTATAAAATATAATACTTATTCTAAAAATTAGTGAAGTAGATGAGAAATAGAAAATATGAAAGTTAATTTATGCATTATTAAATATAAAAGGTAAAAATTTAACATATCTAATTAGAGTTCAAAAAGATAAAATGGGAAAGAAGCAATATTTGAAAAGATAAAGGGTACCAATTTTTCAAAATTGATAAAAGATATGAATTCTGAACTGATAAATTAAACTTACCAAAAACCAAAGACAAAAATATCAATAACAAAAAGAAAAAAAATCACCTAAAAGAGAATAACTTCTTAGAAAGAAAAAGTAAAATCAGAAGAAATTGAAATAATGTCTTGAAAATGCTAAAAGAAAATAGTTGCCAAACTAGAATTGTACAGTCACTAATCTATCATTCAAGAAAGAAAGTAAAATGAACAAAAATTTCACAGTAAAATTTGAGACAATTTACAACAGCCCCTCTAAGGAAGGATAGTTGAAAGCCAGGAAGGCAGGGAAAAGGAGACTCTGCTGCCCTAAGAGGAAATCACCCTTAAAAGGTGGTTTAAAAGGATTTTAATAAGCAAGATGGCAGAGAAGCAGGAGACCTGAATTTCATCTGGTCCCAGGAATTCAGCTAGTTATCAAACCATTCTGAACACTTCAAACTCAACAGGAGATTGAAGAAAAGAATAGAAGCAATTCTATGAAGAGAAAAGCAACTACTTTCTGGAAGGCAGGACATGCAGAGAAGTGAATCTGAGGCGATATATGGAAGACAGACCACAGCGGGGGCAGGGGGAAGGGGCCTTCATCAGCCAGTTCATGGCAAGTGATAGAACAGCAGAGCAAAAAATCAGAACTTTTGGAAATCTACTCCACTGAAGGATGTCACTCCAGTGACTAAGCAGGGGTGGTGGGGGGGGACGGGAACCCCACTGTAACAGTGTGGTCTCAGGACCCTTAGGGTCACAGAAAGATGGGAGGAAGGCGGGATAAGTATGGCAGAGCTCCCAAGTATCAGAGCACGGAAACTAACTGCAAAAACAGAACAAAGGAAAGGACTCTCAGCTTGGGGTTGCCATAAACTGTGATCTGTAGCACAGCTGGGCCCTGGGCCACTACTCTTTGAGCAAGAAGCCAGCAAGCTGTAGATCTGGGAAGACTCCTCTTCTTCCCCTGCGAGCAGAGGCCAGGGAGACAGGAGTGATTGACTGCTTTTCTCTAAGAACACATGGAAGAGTGGAGCCCCAAGCTCTCAGCTCCTCCAGGGCCAGAGATTGGGAGGCTGCCATTTTGCATTCTTGTCCTCCAGAGCCAAATAGAAAGCTTTCATGGAACAAAACTACCTAGAGCAAACCCGAGCAGATTACCATGACTGGGTCCACTTACCCAGGCCCCACGAAAGGAGGGGGAAGTTCCAACTCAGGCACATTAAGAATCACTGCAACACCACCCCTCCCAAAGATCAGCAAGAACATGCAGCTAAGATCAAGTCTACTGATCAGTGAGAACAGCAAAACCCCAGTGCTAGGGGAACACAGCACATAGAATTAATGGCTTTTTCCCCATGATTCTTTAGTCATTCAGTTAATTTTTTAAATTTTCTTTACTTTTTCTTTTCTCGAATTTTTCTTTCGTTTTTTGACTAACATCATACAAATTCCTTTTTTAAAATCATTTCTAATTTTCATTTTTAGAGTTATACTCCATCCCTTCATTGTATTGAACTTATTTTTTGTGTATATATATGTTTTTATTTCTTTAAAATTTTGAGATACAATTTCTTCTAGCAGACCAAAATATACCCAAAATCTAGTGTGTACTCTTCTCTAGTCACCAGCCTGATCAAATAGTTTTTTTTCCCCCTTTTTTTCCCCCAGTTTCAGGTCTCTTCTGATTGGTTTAGTGTGTATGTTTCTAGAGTGGTTGTTACTCTTTCAGCATTATGTTCTCTCTTTCCTCTATTCTCTGAACAAAATGATAAAATGGAAAACCTCATCTCAAAGAAAAAAGAACAAGAGGCAGTACCAACTACTAGGGACTTAATCAATATGGCATTAGAAATATGTCAGAACTAGAGATCAGAATGATAATTATAAAGATACTAGCTGGGCTTGAAAAAAAATAGAAGATACCAGAGAATCCCTTTCTGGAGAAATAAAAGAACTAATATCTAACCAAGTTGAAATAAAAAAAGTTATTAATCAGATGCAATCAAAAATGGAGGCTCTTACTGCTAGGAAAAATGAGGCAGAAGACAGAGTTAGTGATATAGATGACCAAATGATGAAGAATAAAGAAGCTGAGAAAAAGAGAGATAAACAATTACTGGATCACGAGGGGAGAATTCAAGAGATAAGGGATACCATAAAATGAAACAATATTAGAATAATTGGGATCCCAGAAGAAGAAAGAAAGAGAGGGGCAGAAGGTATATTGGAAAAATTATAGCAGAGAATCTCCCTAATTTGGCAAAGGAAACAAGCATCAAAATCCAGGAGGCACAGAGAATACCCCTCAAAATCAATAAGAGTAGGTCCACACCCCTTCAACTAACAGTAAAACTTACAAGTCTCAGTAACAAAGAGAAAATCTTGAAAGCGGCTCGGGACAAGAAGTCTATAACATACAATGGTAGAAATATTAAATTGGCAGCAGACCTATCCACAAAGACCTGGCAGGCCAGAAAGGACTGGCATAATATATTCCAAGCACTAAAGTAGAAAAATATGATGTCAAGATTACTATATCCAGCTAGGCTCTCATTGAGAATAGGAGAGATTAAAAAGTTTCCAGGACAAACAAAAACTAAAAGAATTTAAACACCAAACTAGCCCTACAGAAACTATTGAAAGGGGTCCTCTAAGCAAAGAGAGAGCCTAAAAGTAACGTAAACCAGAAAGGAACAGAGACAAAATACAGTAACAGTCACCTTATAGTCAATAAAATGGCACTAATTTCTTATCATTCAATAGTTATCCCAAATGTAAATGGGCTAAATGTCCCAATCAAAAGACACAGGGTATCAGACTGGATAAAAATAACAAGCCCATCAATATGTTGTCTGGAAAAGACTCATTTTAGACACAAAGACACCTCCAGATTTAAACTGAGGGGGTGGAAAACCATTGCCATGCTAATGGACATCAAAAGAAAGTGGGGTGGCAATCCTCATATTGATAAATTAGATTTTAAACCAAAGACTATAATAAGAGATGAGGAAAGATACCATATCATACTTAAGGGGTCTGTCCAATAAGAAGATCTAACAATTTTAAATATCTATGCTCCTAATATGGGAGCATCCAGTTATATGAGCTAATTAATAACAAAATCAGAGAAACACATCAATAATACAATAACAGTCAGGGACTTTAACACCCCTCACTGAAATAAACAGATCATCTAAGCAAAAGACCAATAAGGAAACAAAGGCATTAAATGACACACTGGAACAGATAGTCTTCACAGGTATTTTCAGAACATTCCATTCCAAAGCAATACAAGCTTCTCTAGTGCACATGGAACATTCTCCAGAATAGGTCACATCCTGGGTCACAAATCAGGTCTCAACTGTACCAAAGGATTAGGATCATTCCCTGCATTTTTTTCAGACCACCAACTAGAACTCAATCACAAGAGGAAAGTTAGAAAGAACTCAAATACATGGGGGCTAAATAGCATCCTACTAAAAAATGAATGTGTCAACCAAGAAAGGAAAGAATAATTTTAAGAATTCATGGAAACAAATGAAAATGAAAATATGACTGCTCAAAATTTGGGGGATGCAGCAAAGGCAGTCCTGAGAGGAAAGTACATAGCATACAAGCCCTTCTCAAGAAACAAGAAAGGTCTCAAATACACAATCTAACCCTACACCTAAAGGAGCTGGAAAAAGAACAGCAAATAAAGTCTAAACCCAGCAGGAAAAGAGAAATAATAAGGATCAGAGCAGAAATCAGTGAAATAGAAACCAAAAGAACACTAGAACAGCTCAATGAAACCAAGAGCTGGTTCTTTGAAAGAATTAATAAGATTGATAAACCCCTGGCCAGATTTATCAAAAAGAAAAGAGAAAGGACCCAAAGTAATAAAATCAAGAATGAAAGGGAGAGAACACAACCAACACCAAGGACATACAAACAACTATGAGAACATATCATGAGCAACAATACACCAGTAAATCTGACAATCTGGAAGAAATGGATGCATTCCTAGAGACGTATAAATTACCAAAACTGAACCAGGAAGAAACAGAAAACCTGAACAGACCCATAATCAGTAAGGAGACAGAAGCAGTCATCAAAAAATCTACCAACAAACAGCCACCCAGGGCCAGAATGTTCCCCTGGGCAATTCTACCAAACATTTAAAGAATTAATAGCTATTCTCCCAAAATAGCTCCTAAAAATAGAAATGGAAGGAAAACTTCCAAACTCATTTTATGAGGCCAACATTCCCTTGATCCCAAAATCAGGCAAAGATCCCATTAAAAAGGAGAATTACAGATCAATATCCCTGATGAACATGGACACAAAAATTCTCACCAAAATACTAGCCAATAGGATCCAACCATACATTAAAAGGATTACTCACAACCACCAAGTGGAATTTATTCCTGAGCTGAAAGGTTGGTTCAACATCTGCAAATCAATGTGATACAATACATTAATAAAAGAAAAAAATGAGAACCATATGATGCTCTCAATAGATGCTGGAAAAGCATCAGACAAAGTAGAGCATCCTTTCTGGATTGAAACTCTTCACGATGTAGAGATAGAGGGTATATACCTCAATATCATCAAAGCCATCTATGAAAAACCCACAGCAAATATCATTCTCAATGGGGAAAAACTGAGAGCTTTTCCCCTAAGATCAGGAACATGGCAGGTATGTCCACAATCACCACTGTTATTCAATATAGTACCAGAAGTCCTAGTCTCAGGAAACAGACAAGAAAAAGAAATAAAAGATATCCGAAACACCAATGAAGTAAAACTCTCATTCTTTGCTGATGACATAATACTCTTTGTGAAAAACCCAAAAGACTAAATAAAACCCAAAACTGCTAGAACTCATACAGGAATTCAGTAAAGTGTCAGAATATAAAATCAATGCACAGAAATCAGTTGCACTTCTATACACCAACAACAATACAGAAGAAAGAGAAATCAAGGAGTGGATCTCTTTTACAATTGCACCTAAAATCGTAAGACACCTAGGAATAAATGAGGGATAAAAAAAAAAATCCTGCAATGCCTCAATGAAAAAAAAGTTAGAATTCTTTAAAAAGGACTAAACACAAAAAAGAAGAAAAAAGCCCTAAGATACAAGGAAAAAATGGCAATTAGGAAAGATTTCACTCTGGATTAAATCTAAATGAACACTACATAAAAATATAATAATGCTCCCTCTGGTCCAATATGGCAACATAAAAAGCTCCTGAACTCACCCCCTCCCACAGACACACTGAATCTGTTATAGAATTTTTTCTCCATCGGTGCCCACAATTTTGGTCACGCAGCTTCAAAAAATGAACACGTAGACCAGACAGAGTGGTGGGCAGCAAAGTAAAGTTTATTGAGTGATAAAGCAAAGTGATAGCACAAAGCTCCTGAGGAGAGAAGGGACGCAAAGGGGTTGCCACAGGAGTTTCTGCGCCTCTGGGTTCTTATGGGCTTGTTGGCCCACTGTTTTAGTCTGATTAACCCTCCTTTGCACCTGGCATCCAATCGGGTTTTTGTAACCTATCACCGGGGGAAAGGTGGAAGACTCCTTCCAGGGTGGTGTAAAATCCTTTTAAGGGTGGTTTCTTCTTAGGGTTGGGGGGAGGTGGGAAAGTTTGTCCCTGCCTGCCTGCCTGCCTTCCAATTATCCTTCATTAAATCTATAGCTACACAGGGGCGCCTGGGTGGCTCAGTGGGTTAAGGCACCTGCCTTCGGCTCGGGTCATCATCCCAGGGTCCTGGAATTGAGCCCCACATCAGGCTCTCTGCTCAGCGGGGAGTCTGCTTCCTCCTCTCTCTCTCTCTGCCTGCCTCTCTGCCTACTTGTGATCTCTGTCTGTCAAATAAATAAAATCTTTAAAAAAAAATCTATAGCTACCCAGGGAATAAGTCCCTTGGAAAAACAAAAACATGGAAACTAGCTGAGTGACTCCCACAAATCAGGCAAACAAGAAAAATCCCACATCAAAACAGGGCTCGGTGCAGAGGCAGCAGACATAAATATCCATCTCCCATTCTTTCCCTGAAGGAGGACTATTTGCATATTTTATAGCTGCAGCCTGACTATCTCCTAATATAGCATACAACTAAAGCCCAACTTCAATCCTCCCTGGAGACTGAGGATGCTGGCAAGAGCCATCTCCACAGTCTTCCTCTGCCTAAGTCCATGTCACTGGTATCACACTGAAAGGAGTTTGTGCACATATCTGGAGCCCCAGTTTTTGTTAACTGCTGTACAGAGGATACACTCCTAGATCACTTGGCTGTGGGGGCAAGCTGGTCTTGCATTTGCAGCTTCTACAATGAAACTATAGAAAATAAAGAAACAGTTCTTATACAGCTATACCTCTAGTCTCAGCACAGATAACAGCAGTCAGAAAACACATCCTGGTAGTCTTTCCCTGAAAAAGGCCCATTTACATATCTTAAAAACTGCAGCCATGGGGCATGCTTCTAATTCAATAAATATCTAGGCACCAACTGATCCATCCTCTCTAGAGACCAGGAGGGGCCTAAGGTATGGTCTCCATGCTCTCCCCCGACCAGCTCCAGGTTGCCAGAGACACCTCAGACACCACATCTGGTGCTCCAGCTTTTGTAACTGCCACCAGGACATGCAACCCTAATTGCCTGGCTCTGGTGGTCAGCAGGGCTTGCGTTTGCTGGTCCCAGAGGAATAAAGCAAAAAATACAACTTTTTTTTTTAATTTTGTTTATTTGAGAGAGAGAAAGAATGAGTGGGGTGCAGAGGGGGGCAAAGGGAGAAACAGGCTCCCCACTGAGCAGGGAGGCCAACATGAGTCTCTATCTCAGAACCCTGGGATCATGACCTGAGCTGAAGGCAGGCATTTAAATGATCAAGCCACCCAGGTGCCCCAAAGACAATTTCTTAGCCAGCTACCACCCTGGAGCTCAACAGAGAGGTAGCAAATAGAAATGCCCATCTCCCAGTCTTTTCTCTAAAAAGAGATCTACTTCCATATTTTAAAATCTGGCTGCCAGAGGGTAGGGTTTCCAATCAGCCTGCAACAAAGTGCTGACAGAGACATACCCCTCTGGAACACTGACAGGTTGTGGCACACATCCAACTACAGGGAGCCACTAAGAACCACAAAGAAGGCTTGTCCAATCATAAAGATTTGAGGGACAACTAAGAGCTAGGGGCTGGGCTGAGGAAGAAATAAAGTTCATCTCGTAAACAAGACCACTCTACCAAGACTGAGAGGGGTGTCTGTTTTATCTAATACACAGAAACTAGCACAAAGAATCAAGAAAACTGAAGTGAAAGAGGAGTATTTCCAAACAAAAGAACTAGATGAAACTCCAGAAACAGACCTTAATGAAAGGGAAATAACTCTTTAAACACCTGATAAAGAGTCCAAATAAATGGTAATAAAGATGCTCACTGAGGTCAAGAGAACAATGCATGAACAAAGCAAGAATTCAACAAAAGGACAGAAAATACTTAAAAGTACCAAATAAAAATCACAGAGTTGAAGAATACATAATAGAAACGAAAAATTCAATAGAGGATTTAAAATCAGACTAGATCAAACAGAAGAAAGGATCATCAAAATCAAAGATAAAGCAATACAATTCATCTAATCACGGGAACAAAAAGAAAAAAGAATGAAAAAGAGTGAAGACAATTTAAGGGACTTACGGTATACTATGAAGCAGATCAATATTTGCATTATAGAGGTCTCAGCAAAAGGACAGAGAAAGGGACAGGAAAAATGAAAACTTTCCTAGCTGAGCAACAGACATTCAGAGAAACAAACATCCATACAGAAAGTTCCAAATGAAATTAATAAATAGAAGCCTATACTGAAATACAGCATAATTAAACATTCAGAATTAAACATAGGAGAGAATCTCAAAAGCACAAGAAAAAAACAACTTGATACATACAAAGAAGTTCCCATAACATTATCAGTAGATTTTTCAGCAGTAACTTTGCAAGCCAGAAAAGAAAAGCATAATACATTCACAGTGCTGAAAGATAAAAAACTCCCACCAAAAAATACTTTACCCAGCAAACTTATCTTCAGACCTGAAGAAGAGATAAAGATTTCCAGAAAAGCAAAACCTGAAGGAGTTCATTACCCCTAAACCAATATTACAAGAAATGTTAAAGGGAGTTATTCAAGGTGAAAACAAGAATGGTGATTAGTATCAAGAAACATATTAAAGTATAAATCATAACAGTAAAGAGAAATATACAGTTAAACTCATTTAATGTTGTAATGATGTAATGTAATGTGAGCATATCATTTACAAATTTAGTATAAAGGTTAAAAACAAATTTATTAAAAATAAATATAATTACAATATTTATTAATGGATACACAAGGTAAAAAGATATAAATTGTAACACTGAAAACATTAAAACTAGTTCAGGGAAGAGTAAAAACATATAGCATTAATGTGAGTTGGAACTTAAGTTGTAATCAGCTTACAATAGAGGGCTATAAATGCAAGACATTTTATAGATGCCTCACGATAACCACAAAGGAAAAACCTATAACAGATACACAAAAAATAAAGAGAAAAGAATCTAAAGATACCACTACAGAAAAATCACCAAATCACAAAGTTAGAGATACAGAAAACAATTAACAAAATAGAGAAAGTGCATACCTATCAATAAATATTTTAAATGTAAATAGATTAAATTCTTCAATCAAAAAACATTCAGTGCCTGAATAGATGTAAAAACAAGACCCAACTATATGCTGCCTAGAAGAGACTCACTTCAGATGTAAGAACACACAGAGACTGAAAGTGAAGGGATGGAAAAATACTCTATGCAAATGGGAATCAAAAGAAAGCAGGGCTAACTCTACTTACATAAGAAAAAACAGACTTTAAGTCAAAGACCATAATAAGACATAAGGAAGGTTCTTATATAATCATAAAAGGGTCAATCCAACAAGAGGACATAACATTTGTAAATAATCGTACAACCACAATAGAGGCACCTAAAAATATAATTATTAAGAGACATGAGAGAAAATTAGACAGCAATTCAATAATAGTAGGGGACTTCAATACAATACCCCATTTTTAGCAATGGATAGACATTCAGATGGAAAATCAATAAGAAAACACTTAACATAAACTACACATGAAACCAGGCAGACTTATGGAATATTTATCCAAAAGTGACAGAATACACAGTCTTTTCAAGTACATATGGAACATCCTCCATGAGAGATCACATATTAGGCCATAATTCTACTCTTAAGAAATTTAAGAAGACTATAATCAATCAAGCCTCTTTTCTGACCACAATGGTATGAAGCTAGAAAGCAATCACAAGAAAACAAAAATACAAAAATATGCAAAATTACACAACATGAACAACCATTGGGTCAAAGAAGAAAACAAAAGAGAAATTTAAAAATACCTCGAGGGAAAAAAAAAAAATACCTCGAGGGGCACCTGGGTGGCTCAATGGGTTAAAGCCTCTGCCTTCGGCTCAGGTAATGATCCCAGGGTCCTGGGATCAAGCCCCAAATTGGGCTCTCTATTCAGCAGGGGGTCTGCTTCTCCCTCCCCTCTGCCTGCCTCTCTGTCTACTGTGATTTCTCTCTCTGTCAAATAAATTTTTCAAATAAATTTTAAAATTTATAAAACTTTATAAAATTTGAAAATTTAAAATTTTCAAATAAATTTTTAAAATCTTTAAAAAAAAAAAAGAAAAAGAAACAACTCCAAGAAAAATATAATAGGATAAAACCAAAAAGAGACAAACCATAAGAGACTCCTAAGCATAGAAAACAAACTGCGGGTTGCTGGAGGGGAGGCAGGAGATGAGGTAGCTGGGTGATGTGCATTAAGGAGGCACTTGATGGAAGGAGCACTAAGTGTTCTATGCAACTGATGAATCACTGAACTCTACCTCTGAAACTAGTAATACGCTATATGTTAATTAATTTAGATAAAAAAGGAAACCCCCCAAAAAAGAACAAACTAGGCAGAAGACAGTAGAAAGGAGTACCTAACAAAATCAAAGTGAAAATAAATAAGAGACCAAAAAAAGACTATAAAAAGATCAATGAAACTAAGATCTGATTCTTTGAAAAGATAAAATTGACAAGCCTTTAGCTAGACTCACCAAGAACAAGAGAGAGGATTCAAATAAATACAATCATAAATTAAAGAAGAGACATAACAACAAATACCACACAAATAAAAAAAGATCGTAAGAGACTACTATCAACAATTAGCCAAAAAAATTAGACCAATTAAGAAATGGATAAATTCCAGGGTGCCTGGGTGGCTCAGTATGTTAAGCCTCTGCCTTTGGCTCAGGTCTGGGATCAAGCCCCACATCAGGCTCTCTGCTCAGCAGGGAGCCTGCTTCCCCTCCCCCCCTCTCTGCCTGCCTCTCTTCCTACTTGTGATCTCTGTATGTCAAATAAACAAATAAATAAAATCTTTTAAAAAAAGAAAAGAAATGGATAAATTCCTAGAAACATAGATCCAACCAAGACTGAATCATGAAGAAATAGAAAATCTGAACACACTAATTATTAGACAGGAGATTGAATCAGTAAGCAAAAACCTCCCAACAAAGAAACATCTAGGACATGATGACTTCCCTGGAGTATTATATCAAACATTTAAAGAAGAATTAATATCAATTAACTCAAACTCTTCCAAAAAAACAGAAGAGGTAGGAATGCTTCCATACACATTTTACAAGGTCAGTATTACCCTGATATCAAGACCAAAGAAGGACACCACAGAAAAGGAAAACTATAGGCTAATATCCCTGATGAATGTAAATGCAAAAATTCTCAACAAAACATCTGCAAATTCAATTCTATAATCCATTAAGAAGAGCATACACCATGATCAAATCAAATATTCCAGGAATATTTCAACATCCACAAATCAAATAGTATAATAAACCACACTCACAAAATGAAATATGAACATTATATGACCATCTCAATAGATGCAGAAAAAGCAGTTGACAAACATCAACATTCATTCATAATAAAAACTCTCTTAACAAACTGGCTTGGGGAAAAATAACTCTATATAATTAAGGGATATATATGGCAAGTCCATTACTAACATCTTACTCAACAGTTAGAAGCTGAAAATTTTACCTCTATGATCAGGAACAATAAAAAGACACCTACTCTCACCATTTTTATGCAACATAGTACTCAAAGTTCTAGCTAGAGCAATTGGCAATAAGAAGAAATTAAAGACATCTATCTAGGAAAGGAAGAAGTAAAAATGTTGCTATTTGCAGATGAATATTATATACAGAAAATCCTAAAACTTCCACCAGAAAACCATTAGAACTAATCAACAAATTCAATAAAGCAGCAAGATACAAAATCAACATACCAAAATCTAGTCCTTATCTATATGCTAGGAAAAAACTACCAAAATGAGAAAGTAAGAAAATAAGCCTATTTAAAATTGCACCAAAAATAATAAAATACCTAGGAATAAATTCAACTAAGGATGTGAAAGGCTTGTACAGTGAAAACGGCAAGGCAATGATGAAAGAAATTGAAATCGAAAATTTAATAAACAAAGAGAAAGATATTCCATGGTCATGGATTGGAAGAATTAATATTGTTAAAATGTGCATATTATCCAAAGCAATGTACAGATACAGTGTAATCCTATCAAAATCCAAAGACTTTTTTCACAGAAGTAGAAAAAACAATCCTAAACTATGTCTGGAACCAATCACCCAGCAAACAAGCAAACAAACAAAAAACCTACTAGTCATCTCAAGAAAGAAAAAGCTGGAGGAAATGTGCTTCATGATTTCAAACTATATTACAAAGCTACTGGTCATCAAAACAGTATGGTTATTGGGGCACCCTCAATGGGTTGATCCTCTGCCTTCGGCACAGGTCACAACCTTGGGGTCCTGGGATCAAGCACCGCATCGGGCCTCTGCTCGGCAGGGAGCCTGCTCCCCCACCCTCTCTCTCTCTGCCTACTTCTGATCTCTCTCTGTCAAATAAATAAGATCTTAAAAAAAAAAAAAAACAGTATGGTTTTGGTATAAAAACAGACACATTGATCAATGGAATAGAATAGAGGACCCAGAAATAAACTCATATATATATTTACAACAAGGAGTCAAGAACATACACTGGGATAGCTCTTCAATAAATGGTACTCAGAAAAGTGAGTAGCCACATGCAAAAGAATGAAACTAGACCACTATCTCCATCCATACACGAAAAATCAATTTAAAGTAAATTAAAGATTTGAATGAAAGACCTGAAACCATGAAACTCCTAGAGGAAAACATACAGAGTAAACTCCCTAACACCAGTCTTGGCAATGATTTTTTGTATTTGACACCAAAGTCAAAGGCAACAAAAGCAAAAATAAACAAGTGGGACTACATCAAACTAAAAAGCATCTGTACAGTGAAGGAAATCATCAACAAAACTAAAAGGTAACCTACAGAATAGGAGAAGATGTTTACAAATCATATAGCTGATAAGTGACTAATTCCAAAATAAATAACCCAGTAGGGAAAAAAATATGATTATAAAATGGGCAGAAGAGGGCCACCTGGGTGGCTCAGTGGGTTAAAGCCTCTGCCTTCGGCTCAGGTCATGATCCCAGGGTCCTGGGATCAAGCTCCGAATCAGGCTCTCTGCTCAGCAGGGAGCCGGCTTCCCCTTCTCTCTCTCTGCCTGCCTCTCTGCTTACTTGTGATCTCTGCCTGTCAAATAAATAAAATCCTTTTTAAAAAATGGGCAAAAGAAATGAATAGGCATTTTTCCAAGGAAAACATGCAGATGGCCAACCGGTACATGTAAAATGCTCAGCATCACTAATCATTGGAGAAATGCAGAACGATAACAATGAGTTATCGTTCTCACACCCACCTGCCAGAATGCCTATCATTAAAAAGGTAAGAAATAAAAAGTAGTGGTAAGAATGTAGAGAAAAGGGGAACCCTTGCCCACTACTGGTGAAAATTGATATAAATTGATAAATTGATATAACCACTAAAGAAGCAGTATGGAGGTTTCTCAAAAAATTAAAAATAGAACTACCAGATAATCCAGCAATCCTACTTCTGGACAGATAGATAGATAGATATCTCCAAAGGAAAGAAAACAGGATATCAAAGAAGTATCTATTTCCCCATGTTCATTGCAGCATTATTTATAATAACCAAGACATTGAAACAATCTAGTTTCATCAATGGATGAAAGGATAAAGAAGATGTGATACACACACACACACACACACACATACATACACTGGAATATAATTCAGCCATGAGAAAGAAGTAAATCTTGCCATTTTCAACAACATGGATGGACCCTGAGTGCATTATGCTAAGTGAGATAAGCCAGACGAAGAAAGACAAAATACCATGTGTTATCACTTATATGTGCAATCTAATTTTTAAAAAGTCAGATTCATAGAAATGGAGTAGAAAAGTGATTGTCAGGGAATGGAGGTTGGGAAAAGGGTATAAACTTTCAGCTATAAGATGAATAAGGTTGGAAAATGTAATGTATAACACAGTGACCACAATTGATAACACTGTATTTTAAAACTGAAATTTGCTTAAAGTACAATTTAATGGTCACAAAAAACTTGAAAACCAATTAATTGGTATAGCTACATGGATGGCTATATTACCTAGAGGAGGGAAATCTTTCATAGCTTATAAGTCTATCAAATCATCACAATATACACTTGAAATCTATTACTATTTTGTCTATTATACCTCAATAAAATTGGGGGGGGGAATAGAAGACATTTAAAAAGTTGCCTTTTATATGTAGGTCTGGGATAAAAAGAGGTGGTAAAACATGAAAATAAAGCTCAACAGGGTCCAAACTATTTGGAGCCCAAAACAGTATTTGGAGCTAAGTATTTTGGCTTTTTCCTAAAATAAAATTGAAAGATATTGAGCATTGTTTTTCTTTTGCTTTGATTTTTTTTAAATGTATGTACTTGTGTGTATGTACACACACATATATACAAACATGGTGGAAAAGGAATGGGAATCAGATTTGCATTAAAAAGATACCTCTATGGCGCCTGGGTGGCTCAGTCCTTAAGCATCTGTCTTCCACTCAGGTCATAATCCTAGGGTCCTGGGATTGAGCCCTTCATCTGGTTCCCTGCTCAGCAGGGGAACCTACTTCTCTCTCTCCTACTCCCCCTACTTGTGTTCCCTTTCTCACTGTGCCTCTCTCTGTCAAATAAACAAATATAACCTTCTTAAAAATTTTTTAAATTAAAAAATAAAAATAAAAAGATACTTCTGACTGCAATGTGGAAGATAGATTAGAAGAGTACATGCTAAGAACTATTTTTATAATTCAATCAAAAGATGGAAATGGGGGCACCTGGGTGGCTCAGTGGATTAAAGCCTCTGCCTTTGGCTCAGGTCATGACCCCAGGGTCCTGGGATAGACACCAGCATTGGCTCTCTGCGAGCAGGGAGTCTGCTTCCCTCACTCTCTCTCTGCCTGCCTCTCTGCATATTTGTGATCTCTGTCTGTCAAATAAATAAATAAAATCTTAAAAAAAAAAAAAAAGATGGAAATGTGTAAGAAAATGGTCAGTACCTTGTCTTACATACAGGTTTTTTCTGTTATAAAGTATTCATTATTATCAAATCAACTCATCTGAAACAGAAGTATTAGCATATTACATTGAAACTTATTTCTGTTTCTAAGCTGAAATTTCACAGAAAGAAAAATAGCCAATATCTGTCATCCATAGATAAGATAAAGCAATACAGACATTAAGCTATGGATGTCAGTTCTATTTAAGTGTCTACATCCCTCTAACTCTGTTTTGCTATTGCTTGGTGATAACATTCTAAATGAATCATCAACATTAGATCCAACTAATGTCCTCTTAACAGGATATTTATAAACCACCAATATGATAATTATTAAAGATACTAATTTACCTCAACATCCACTACTTGAGGAGAGCATTTTCCTTGGTTCATCTCCTCTTCACCCTCCACATCCACACACTTGCCAAAAACTTCATATAACCATCAGTAAATATGTATTTAAAAATCACTGTACAAATATACATGTGAAAAAAACCAAAACTCTAATGTTAAATTTTATCCAATTAAGTTCTATTTTAAATTCAAAATAATATAAAAAGATATATAGGATCTATAACATTCAATATACATAAAAGAGAAGACCATACATTTGGAAAGGAGTACAAAATCAGTGAGTGAATAAATTAACATTCTTCCCCATGCCAGAATAGAAAGGAAAAATAAAATATTCAGGCTTTCTTCCTTGATCAAGTCTTCCATTGACTTGTTTTTCTTTTTTAATGTTCTCTAGAAGGCCAAATTATATTAAGATTTAGTAGTGAGAGTCAATGTGTTTGATTAGGATAAGTAAGTGGAAAATAGAATTCAATCAGCAAAATTATTGGGATTTCACCCTACAAATTACAGAAATTTTTAATGCTATTTTTAAACAAATTACATAACCTTACTCTGCAATCAAGCAGAGTTTATTCTATTTCTTTCTTATCATCTTCTGTTAGACTTGGACTATATCTAGACTGTGATAATGATTTATTATAGTGCTTTAATTCATAACAAACCAGACTTCTCAAACCTAAATCTTATTACCATTTATGGACAGGTGATCCACAAAAGCCAACAAACTTCCATTATATGAGTGAAAACCTAACAAACAGAATAGCTGTGTCATCATAACACAAAACAAACCTATTAAAAAGCAAAAACAGCAAACTCAAATGTTCCGTGTTCCTTTTTTTTTTTCTTCAGATACTTCTCTCACATTATTCCACTAACAAATAGCTTACCAGTCCTGTATGCCAAGTCCTAGTTGGTTCTTGTAATGCAATGTTTCTCTCTTAATTCACTGAGGAGTCAACACATGAACAACTGATCTACAGTTGGATGATAATGATGATAATGATTCTTCTTCTTCGTTTTCATCATCATCATCATAGTCATTCTCATTTTTAGTGCTATTTTAAAAGATTTTTATTTATTTATTTGAGAGAGAGACAGTGAGAGAGAGCATGAGAGAGGAGAAGGTTGGAGGGAAAGGCAGACTCCCCATGGAGCTGGGAGCCAGATGCGGGACTTGATCCCCATACTCTGGGATCGTGACCTGAGCCAAAAGCAGTTGCTTAATGAACCAAGCCACCCAGGTGCCCCATTTTTAGTACTTCTTATGTGCAAGTCACCATGAATTAAATATTAAGATAGATACTATTATTATCCCCATTCTACAAAGTCTTAGAGATTAATAAGTTTGTAAAACTGAAATGATGGTTTAGCAATTGCCCAAATTTATACAGCTAGTAAGCAGTGGAACAGTGTTCAGTCAGGCCTCTCTGACCCCAAAGCCCAAGTTCTTGACCACATATAAATCATATCTGCACAGGTTTTCACTACCACTAAATGTCTAGGTCTTCTGCCTACAGAATCTGCCTTACTTAGAGAATTCATGGCCTGTTATTTTATTCCCCCTTTTTAAAAAACAAGATGTGGGGGTGCCTGGGTGGCTCAGTGGGTTGAGCCTCTGCCTTCAGCTTGGGTCGTGATCTCGGGGTCCTGGGATTGAGCCCCGCATCGAGCACTCTGCTCGGCAGGGAGCCTGCTCCCCCACCCCCGCCTATTTGTGATCTCTCTCTGTGTTAAATAAATAAATAAAATCTTAAAAAAAAAAAAAAAAACAAGATGTGCTTTTAAATTCAACTAATCTAGGCTTACTAGTAGAGAGTGACTCCTATCCAAAACTCAGGCACACTAAAACCAAGGGTATGTGAAAATAAAGCTGAGCAACAGAAAGAAACATTACTAAAGTTTAAATATGTATTAAATAACTCTATTTAAAATAAAATAACTAATCCACAGAAAAAACTAATACATAGTTTTGAAGATATAAATAATAATGCTACCTATTGTGAAAAGTGCTAGAAAAATAGCATGTAAAACATCTCTACACAAGGATAAAGCACTTTCCACCAGGAAATTTAAAAAGGGCTTCAAAATAGGAAAATCGAATTGCCTTGAAAAGTAAGTAAAAGCATCCCAGGCATTCAGAGGAGAGAAAGCGCATCTAGATGGATAAAACAATATAGCCAATGAAGGCAAAAAGCAAAAGTAATGGATCTCTCAGGGAACCACAAGCAAGACAACTTATGAGTGAAGAGCACTAATAAAATCAAGGCTGATGAGGACCAGACCATAGAGGTACAAAATATCATACCAAGAATCATGCACTTCATTTAGGAATAACAGGGGATGCATTGAAAGGTTTTAGTGGGGGAGTTAGCACACACACGCTTTAAAAAGATCATTCTGGCAAGGTTCTGAAGGCATAGAGAAATCTTCAAAAATAAACATTCTCCTTAAAGATGTAGGAAGAGAATAATGAAGTTAACTTTTTATGATTAATTAATATTTGGTCTGGAATGAGCATGAGGTGAGTAACTGTATTCAACACATGTGAAACATTAAAAACTAAATGAGACTAATGTGTTTGCAAATCCAGTATGATGTTCATTTTCCATAGCAATTTTGAGTTAGATACTAATTTAGACTCTACACTGAATATCTGAAAAACATGCTACCGAGATAAGGCTTCACTGGACAAGCTTACATATTTTCTAAAATGGAATTCTAAAATTGCTTTATAGTCAACTTGACAGTGAAATTACAAAACAGTTCTTCAAATATTTGCTGAGTTATTGAATGGAAAGGTTGTTTCTAAACAGCCTGTCCTATTTACATCATGAGGAAATTATTTATTTTCTAACACTTGGATCAATGCTTTTATACAAAAATATCCATTGTGAAATTTTCCCTCATGGAATATTGCCAACTGATACATTCCATAACTCTTGACCCATTTCCTAGTGCTCATAGATCTTTGACAAATACATATATTTTTATATATATAATTTATATATTTTTATATCTATGTCAAATATAGATATATTTGAAAAATAGCTCATAGTTACCGTATACCAATTATGTGTCAGAGAATGTGCTAAGCACTGTTAATATACTATCTCATTTAGTCCTCAGAGCAACACCATGAAATAAGTACTATAATTATTCTCCAGTTCATAAAAAGGTGTAGAAGTTCAGGTAACCTGCAGAAGGACCCATTCATAGGAAGTTTAAAGCCAGAATCAGAATTCAAGAAGACCCAACTGGAAAACCCATGCTTTCAACCATTTGTTCCATGGAGTTAAATACTTTCAATGCACAAAGTATACGCTAAATTATATCTTTATCAAATAGTCAGTATGGACATCCCAAGGATCTTTAAAACACCTACTCAACTCACTTAAAAGTCATCTATTCAACAATAATTTGGGGCACCTGGGTGACTCAGTGGGTTAAGCCTCTGCCTTTGGCTCAGGTCATGATCTCAGGGTCCTGGGATGGAACCCCGCATTGGGCTCTCTGCTCAGCGGGCAGCCTGCTTCCCCGCCTCTCTCTGCTTGCCTCTCTGCCTGTTTGTGATCTCTGTCTGTCAAATAAATGAATAATATCTTTTAAAAAAATAATTTATTTAATAGATTTTTTGTGTATCAGAATTCCAGGTATGAGGTACACAGCAACAAACAAGACATGCAAAATACTGGCATTTACCATTCCAGTAGGAAAATACAGATAATAAACCAAAAATATACAAAGTGGAATCAAAGATAAATAATTTGAGGAAAAATAAAGTATGCCCAGGACTGCCATGCAGTACTTTTTTCACCAGAACACACACATTACCAAAATGGGAACTGTGAGCCAGACACAGCACTAGTTACGGCTCAGAGAGCCATACTGCGCGACAGAGTATGCCAGCCTCATTCTCCCAGCCTAATGACAACCTTTCCTCTCTCCCAAAAATTTGCATTCTCCTAACCCTTCCCCACTTCCAAATAAGGAAATGCCTGAAGACTCTGGTTTGTCCTTCATGACTAAGATCAAATCTCATTATTCTGTGAAGTTTCTCTTGGCCCACCCCTATTTTCTCCTCTATACTATCCCTATTCCTTGCACATATTCTTGTAATTGTATGCACTATGCCATGTTGTTTATTGATTCATACCTGTATCCTCTACCAGACTGTAGCTTTTTCATCTTGTTATATCTAGCACCCAAGACAATCCCTGGCCCTATCTCTAAATAGGTATTCAGTAAACGTATTGAAAGAATGACAAGCTTAATATTGCTGTGTATGGCTCAATAAAGTCAGCAGCAGAATTAGCAGAAGATGCTAACAAGAAAGATAGGAGTTCAATCATGAAAGTACTCATATGCTAAGTCAAGGACCAAATATTTTTATCCTACTGGTAATAAACTGCATGGACAGAAGAAAGCTTTAGACCCTGGACTCATATCCACCAATAAGTTTATTTAACCACCAGAAGCCTTAACTTCTCCATGTGTTAACAAGGATAACCAATCTTGTAAATTTGACATGAGGATTAAAGGCAATGTTTATAATGCATCTGGCACAGTGCTTGACACGTAAACACACAAAAAACTACTCAATAAATAGTACCTATCATTACAATAAAAATGACATAAGGACAGGAAGGACATGAACAAATCCACGTTTTAAACAGATCACTCCAGAGGATACAAAGGATACACTGCTAGGGAGAAGAAATTAATAGTTTGGAAAACACCCAGAAGGCTATTATTAAATTCTCCTGAAGAAAACAGATGAATACCATAACTAAAGAAGGAACAAATGAGGATAGGGACCAAAGGATGAACATGAAAGTTACTTAAGTCTTTATTAAAGACTAATTAGTTACATAATTATATTATATTAAAGTCTAATTAGTTATATAATTAATTAATTAGTTAATTAATTAATATGGTTTGGTAACTAATCAGATATGGAGACTGCTGGATAATGATGAAGAAGAATTGCTAGAAATATCAATAGGTTCAAGATTAGGTAAGTCAAATACATGATGGGCCTTATTAATAACAAAAACATATTTTTAAGAGTATGACCGTAAAACCAGTAGAAGGAGGACAGGTGAGGGGGTACCTGGGTGGCCCACTCAGTTAAGCATCTGCCTTTGGCTCAGGTCATGTTCCCAGGGTTCTGGGATCAAGCTCCACGTGAGGCTCCCTGCTGAGCTGGGAGTTTGCTTCTCCCTCTCCCTCTACTCCTCCCACCAACTCGTGCTCTCCCTCTTTCTCTCTCTCTCAAATAAATAAATAAAAAAAAATTTTTTTTAAAGGAAGAGAAGTGAATTGTGTGAGCCTGGAGAGAGGTTGACAAATCTCCTTAGAGATCAAATCATGGAAAGAGGTATTAGAAAGCAAGAATTTGTACCTTCTTGAAAATTAGATGGGGAGGTAAAAAGATATATTAATGAAAAATACATACCCATTAAAGGTATTTCCATTAATAAAAAAGCTGACAGAACTAATCGGCTCTGAAGGTGCAACTGGTAAGGAAATATTCTTGATTTGATCAAGTCTTAATGTCTTAAACTTAAACTTTGACTTAAACTAAGTAAAATATCTGAGCTGATTTTTTTAATCCATGTTCTTTTGCTTTTACCTCATATTCAAAAGTATTTTTTTAGGCACTTCAAACCACTAGGATTTCATCTGGTGTGGAAAATAAAAAATTAGCATCATGAATGTTTTTTTTTGTTGTTGTTTAAATTTTGTTAGTTCAATTGACTGCCCATATTAGAGATCAAAAATCTTATTTTATGTTAAGGAATTATAACATTTTTGAAGAAAAAGAAAAGGGTCAAACGGAATTTTTTTTTTAAAAAAATATATGTAAGGGGAGCCTGGTTAGCTCAGTCAGTTAAGCGTCTGAGTCTTGATTTTGGCTCAGGTCTTGCTTTCAGAGTTATGAAACTGAGCCATGCATGAGGCTCCCACCACGCGTGGAACCTGTTTAGATAGATTCTCTCTCCCTTTCCCTCTTTCTTTTTTTTTTTCTCTCTCTCTCAAAACAAAATAATAATAAAAATTAAATTAAATTAAAAGTATGTAAAAAAAATTACAAATGTGTTTCATTTTCATTGGTCAAAACTGGAGGATCTATTCCAAGGACTGAAACAGAAAACTACCTATGCCTTAATTGAAAAGACATTTGGAGGAAAGGATTGAAACTTACATAATAAATTATGTTTAAAATTTTTAATTTCATTGTTACCTTTTCAGGATTAACAACTACTGATATTTCACTTGAAAATTTCAAAGAACAGAATGAGTTCAATAAATCAAATAACCTTATAGTTTACTAATAAACAACAGAAAAAATAATATGTATGTATGAACTTGAACAAATTATTGGATTTCTCTATACTTTGAGTTTCCTCTTCTGAAATTAAAGGAATTATCATTATTGACTTTTAAGATCCCTTACAACTCTATGAATCTATAAAATAATAAATTATATCATACAGACAATTAAATGTTATAGGAGTTCAGAAGATAAGCACTAATCTGGATGGGAAA
Organism: Mustela nigripes; assembly: GCF_022355385.1. Lineage (NCBI taxonomy): Eukaryota > Metazoa > Chordata > Mammalia > Carnivora > Mustelidae > Mustela > Mustela nigripes. Next base: position 60,489,830 of record NC_081557.1, read on the forward strand.
CCATGCTTAACAGAAAGAGAGAGGTTTTTGAGTAATACAATCATAGCTGACCAGTAATATATGTCAGAACTATGCTAAGTATTCTACAGTCATTGTCTAATTTTCTCAATTAGTAAATTTTCTGTGTTCTTTTATTTTATAATAATTTAAGCAACTGTGTGTTTATTTGTTTTATTATGGCAAATTTTCTTTTTTTTTTTTTTTTTTTTTTTTTTC
>NC_081557.1:60490145-60535058 GCF_022355385.1 Mustela nigripes
CGGGGGTACAGGTCTGTGAATCACCAGGTTTACACACTTCACAGCACTCACCAAATCACATACCCTCCCCAATGTCCATAATCCCACCCCCTTCTCCCAAACCCCCTCCCCCCGGCAACCCTCAGTTTGTTTTGTGAGATTAAGAGTCACTTATGGTTTGTCTCCCTCCCAATCCCATCTTGTTTCATTTATTCTTCTACCCACTTAAGCCTCCATGTTGCATCACCACTTCCTCATATCAGGGAGATCATATGATAGTTGTCTTTCTCTGCTTGACTTATTTCGCTAAGCATGATACGCTCTAGTTCCATCCATGTTGTTGCAAATGGCAAGATTTCATTTCTTTTGATGGCTGCATAGTATTCCATTGTGTATATATACCACATCTTCTTGATCCATTCATCTGTTGATGGACATCTAGGTTCTTTCCATAGTTTGGCTATTGTGGACATTGCTGCTATAAACATTCGGGTGCATGTGTCCCTTTGGATCACTACATTTGTATCTTTAGGGTAAATACCCAATAGTGCAATTGCTGGGTCATAGGGCAGTTCTATTTTCAACATTTTGAGGAACCTCCATGCTGTTTTCCAGAGTGGCTGCACCAGCTTGCATTCCCACCAACAGTGTAGGAGGGTTGCAAATTTTCTTTTTTAGAACAGTTTCAGGTTTTCAGAAAATAAAAAATACAGAGAATTCCCACCAACAGTGTAAGAGGGCTCCCCTTTCTCCACATCCTCTCCAACACATGTTGTTTCCTGTTTTGTTAATTTTGGCCATTCTAACTGGTGTAAGGTGATATCTCAATGTGGTTTTAATTTGAATCTCCCTGAGGGCTAATGATGATGAACATTTTTTCATGTGTCTGATAGACATTTGTAACCCTCTTACACTGTTGGTGGGAATGCAAGTTGATGCAGCCTCTTTGGATAATAGTGTGGAGATTCCTCAAGAAATTAAAAATAGACCTTCCCTATGACCCTGCAACTGCACTCCTGGGTATTTACCCCAAGGATATAGATGTCGTGAAAAGAAGGGCCATCTGTACCCCAATGTTTATAGCAGCAATGGCCACGGTCGTCAAACTATGGAAAGAACCAAGATGCCCTTCAACGGACGAATGGATAAGGAAGATGTGGTCCATAGACACTATGGAGTATTATGCCTCCATCAGAAAGGACGAATACCCAACTTTTGTAGCAACATGGACGGGACTGGAAGAGATTATGCTGAGTGAAATAAGTCAAGCAGAGAGAGTCAATTATCATATGGTCTCACTTATTTGTGGAGCATAACAAATAGCATGGAGGACAAGGGGTGTTAGAGAGGAGAAGGGAGTTGGGGTAAATTGGAAGGGGAGGTGAATCACGAGAAACTATGGACCCTGAAAAACAATCTGAGGGGTTTGAAGTGGCGGGGGTGTGGGAGGTTGGGGTACCAGGTGGTAGGTACTATAGAGGGCATGGATTTAATGGAGCACTGGGTGTGGTGATAAAATAATGAATACTGTTTTTCTGAAAATAAATAAATTGAAAAAATTAAAAAAAATACAGAGAACTCCCATATGCTCCCTCCTCCTCTCTTATTTAATTTTCACAAACACACAGATGCTGTGAAGGTCCTATTATATTTATTGACCTGAATTTAAATGAATCAAATGGAAGTAAAACCTCCTTGGAGAAGACAAGACACTGACACAACAGTCCTTTAGAGAATACAGGTGAAGAGAGTTGGTTCTGAGGCTTCTTTAGGGAGAAAAAATTATATCCAGCCAAAAGCTTATTAACATATATAGAACAAGCAATTCAGCAACACACATTAAGTATTTACAATGTACAAAGCTGTATATTGGTTGCTGTGGTGGACTGACTGAAAAATGGCCCCTAAAAAAAAAACACTCGTGCCCAAGTAAGCACAACCTATAAATATTACCTTATATGGCAAAAAGAATTTTGCAGCTGTGATTAAGTGAAAGATCTTGAGATGGGAAGTTATCCTGGGTTACCCAGTAGGCCCAATGTAATCATAGTAGTCCTTATAAAAAGACAATAGGAGGAATCAGAGTCAGAAAAGGTACAAGTATGATGGAAGCAAAGAGACTGGAGTGATGCACTCTGAATATGAAGGAAAAGACCATAATCCAGGAATAAAGATGACCATTAGGAAGGCAAAGAAACGGACACTCTTCCTCAGAGCCTCCAGAGGCTCTGTTTTTCCCATGACTTTAGCCCAGCAAAACTAATTCTAGATTTCTAACATTCAGAATTATAAGAAAATTATTTTGTGTTGTTTTAAGCCACTAAATTTGTGTAATTTATTACAGCATAAATAGGAAATTAGTAAAGATGCAAAGCAAGAAACCATTGTATAAAGACCCTACTACATACTAGGCACTATAATAAGTACTTTCTCAAAACATAGTTCTTGCTTACACAGAAATCAGGAACTAGTTTCTAGGCAGCAACAAAGCTTCAGTGAGTTTATAATTTCCTCATCAGTTGGGAAAATACTTCTACCTGAGATTCAAAACATTTTCTACTCTTTTGTTGACATGAGAATTTTTATAAGCCTCAAACAATCTCAAAGTTCACAGAAGAAAAATCTGTGAACTCATGTTGTAGAATCCTTTGGGGTAGGTTGTGATTTTTAGCTATCAGGTCACCTCAAAACTCTTTCTAAGTCAAAATGCCAGGGGGAAAAAAATGTCTGCATATAATTGGACTTAGATCAAAATTCAAATAAAATAAGTATTGTCAGATAAAATGTTTTAAATTTAGGATACAAATAATATGATACATGTAGACAGTGATGTTCTTGATACAACATAAAGGATTTATTTGCTGAGTACCAACTGGATAAAGAGAAAGCTTACAGCCACTATGCAAAAAAAGCAAGTTGAAAATACAAGCTAATAATAATAAAAATGTGTGGAGGTTTTTAGTTCACTTTCTGTAGCCTCTTTAATGGAAGAAACAATAGTGATGACTCTCCACTCTAATTTGTAAATCAGGAAGAAATCTAGAGAGAAGGATCCTTGAGCAAGAAAAATCAGCAGTCATAAATGTTTTCTGTCTCCCCTAAATCCCAGGGAAGCCTGGACAATTATACTGAAAGTCCTTGTCAATAAGCCAAGCCCAATACTGAGAACATAGTTGTACTTCAGTTTCATACATTTGATACTGAACTAAAACCTTCTGATTTAAGTGTGGTGTTCCTGTTAGATAAATCAGGGAAGAGACGTATTTCTTAAGTCTATTTTGCAAATATATTTTTAAACACACTAAAAAGAACAGTGCATGTAAACATAATAGCTTAACAACAGATTTTCATGCAACCCACTTGTAATGATATATTCAGTGTTTATCTACCACGCCAGAACATATGTTTCATGAGGGGAGGGACTTTGTCCATCTTATTCACCACAGTATTCCCATTCACACAAAATGTCTGAAACACGTAGGCTTCCATTAGGGGTATAAAATGTTACAACCACCATGTAAAACCATTTGGAAACTTCTTATGAAATAAACATACACTTACATTATAAGTAGGGAGACTAAAGGATTTCCAGAGATGTGAGGCTTTCCATTCAAAAGTGAGGACAGTCTCAAGCATACAGAGATGGCTGGTCACCCTGCCTATAACTGAGCAATTCTGTTCTTTGAGATATACCCAAGATCATTAAATTGTATATCCACAAAAGATAATGTTCACAGCAGATTTACAATAGCAAGAAACTAAGAATAATTCAAATTTCCATCAATAAGAGTGGATAAACAAATTGTGATATATTCACACAATGAAAAAATAAAAACTGATATGCACTAACATATATGAATCTTAAACACTACTGAGTTAAAGAAGCTAGGTACAAATGACTATTACTCTTTAATTTTATTATGGAAAGATCAAGAATAGGTAAAACCAATCTGTGGTTATAAAAACCAAAGTAATAATTGCCTCTGAATAGAGATGGTTTTGACTAGAAAGGATATGAGGAAACTTTCTGGGATAATGGAAATATTATATGTTTTTGTATCTTTTTTAATATTTTATTTATTTATTTGAGACAGATAAAGAACACAAGTAGGCAGAGAGGCAGGCAGAGGGGGGGGGGGGGAACAGGCTCCCTGCTGAGCAGAGAGCCCAATGTGGGGCTCGATCCCATGACCCTGAGATCATGGCCTGAACTGAAGGCAGAGAGGCTTAACCCACTGAGCCACCCAGGCGCCCCTATGTTTTTGTATCTTGATGGTAGCAGTGGTAATACATTTAATAAATGTACATACCTATATACATTTCTCTCTCTCTTTTCCATTAACAAAGGTACACAGGTGTATACATTTGTCAAAACTCATTAAACAGGGGCGCTTGGGTAGGGTAAGCATCGGCCTTCACCTCGGGTCATGATCTAAGGGTCCTGGGATTGAGCTCTCTACACAGCAGGGAACCTGCTCTCCCCGCCGCTCCACCTTCTCTCTCTGCCTGCCTGTGATCTCTCTATGTCAAATAAATAAATAAAATCTTAAAAAAAAAAGAAATATATCAAATTGTCATTAGAGAAAAAGCCTGACAAATGTATCTCAAAATACAGTTTGCCCTTGAGGCAGCAAGCTTCCATGTAGTCAAGAATCCACATTCTCTCCACATGACTCTCCAAAAATTTAGCTACTAATATCCTACTGTTGACTGGAAGCATTATTGATAATATAAACAATTAACATTTATATGTATTATAGATTATATTATGACAATAAAATAAACTAGATAAAAGAAAATATTATTATGAAAATCATAACGAAGAGAAAATATATTTACAGTACTGTACTTATCAAAAAAAGTGGACCTTCTCAATTGATACAGAAAAAGCATTTGACAAAATCCAGCATCCGTTCCTGATTAAAATGCTTCAAAATATAGGGACAGAGGGAACATTCCTGAACTTCCTCAAATCTATCTATGAAAGACCCACAGCAAATATCGTCCTCAACGGGAAAAAGCTTGCAGCCTTCCCGTTGAGATCAGGAACACGACAAGGATGCCCACTCTCACCACTCTTGTTCAACATAGTATTAGAAGACCTAGCAACAGCAAACAGACAACAAAGAGAAATAAAAGGTATCCAAATTGGCAATGAAGAAGTCAAACTCTCTCTCTTCACAGATGACATGATTCTTTATATGGAAAACCAAAAGACTCCACCCCCAAACTACTAGAACTCATACAGCAATTCAGCAACGTGGCAGGATACAAAGTCAATGTACAGAAATCAGTTGCTTTCTTATACACTAACAATGAAAATACAGAAAGGGAAATTAGAGAATCGATTCCATTTACTATAGCACCAAGAACCATAAGATACCTGGGAATAAACCTAACCAAAGAGGTAAAGGATCGGTACTCGAGGAACTACAGAACACTCATGAAAGAAACTGAAATACAAAAAGATGGAAGACCATTTCATGCTCTTGGATCAGAAGAATACACATTGTTAAAATGTCTATACTGACTAGAGCAATCTATACTTTTAATGCCATTCCGATCAAAATTCCACCGGTATTCTTCAAAGAGCTGGAGCAAATAATCCAAAAATTTGTTTGCAACCAGAAGAGACCCCGAATTGCTAAATAAATGTTGAAAAACGAAAACAAAAATGGGGGCATCACGTTACCTGATATCAAGCTTTACTACAAAGCTGTGATCACCAAGACAGCATGGTACTGGCATTAAAAACAGACACATAGACCAGTGGAACAGAGTAGAGAGTCCAGTATGGACCCTCAACTCTATGGTCAAATAATCTTTGACAAAACATGAAAAAATATACAGTGGAAAAAAGACAGTCTCTTTAATAAATGGTGCTGGGAAAACTGGGCAGCTATATGTAGAAGAATGAAACTCGACCATTCTCTTACACTGTACACAAAGATTAACTCAAAATGGATAAAAGACCTCAACATGAAACAGGAATCCATCAGAATCCTAGAGGAGAACATAGGCAGCAATCTCTTCGAAATCAGCCACAGCAACTTCTTTCAAGATATGTCTTCAAAGGCAAAGGAAACAAAAGCGAAAATGAACTTTTGGGACTTCATCAAAATCAAAAGCTTCTGCACAGCAAAGGAAACAGTTAACAGAACAAAGAGGCAACCCACAGAATGGGAGAAGATATTTGCAAATGACAGTACAGACAAAAGGTTGATATCCAGGATCTATAAAAAAACTCCTCAAACTCAACACACACAAAACAGATAATCATATCAAAAAATGGGCAGAAGATATGAACCAACACTTCTCCAATGAAGACATACAAATGGCTATCAGACACATGAAAAAATGTTCATCATCACTAGCCATCAGGGAGATTCAAATTAAAACCACATTGAGATATCACCTTACACCAGTTAGAATGGCCAAAATAAGCAAGGCAGGAAACATGTGTTGGAGGGGATGTGGAGAATGGTGGGAATGCAAGTTGGTGCAGCCTCTTTGGAGAACAGTGTGGAGATTCCTCAAGAAATTAAAAATAGAACTTCCCTATGATCCTGCAATTTCACTAGTGGGTATTTACCCCAAAGATACAGATGTCATGAAAAGAAGGGCCATCTGTACCCCAATGTTTATAGCAGCAATGGCAACGGTCGCCAAATTGTGGAAAGAACCAAGATGCCCTTCAACGGATGAATGGATAAGGAAGATGTGGTCCATATACACTATGGAGTATTATGCCTCCATCAGAAAGGACGAATACCGAACTTTTATAGCAACACGGACAGGACTGGAAGAGATTATGCTGAGTGAAATAAGTCAAGCAGAGAGAGTCAACTATCATATGGTTTCACTTTTTTGTGGAGCATAACAAATAGCATGGAGGACATGGGGAGTTAGAGAGGAGAAGGGAGTTGGGGGAAATTGGAAGGGGAGGTGAACCATGAGAGACTATGTACTCTGAAAAACAATCTGAAGGGTTTGAAGTGGTGGGGGGGGTGGAAGGTTGGGGGAACCAGGTGGTGGGTATTAGCGAGGGCATAGACTGCATGGAGCACTGGGTGTGGTGCAAAAATAATGAATACTGTTATACTGAAAATAAATAAAAAACAAATCAAAAATAAATAAATAAATAAATAACAATAACAATAATAATTTTTTTAAGAAAGTGGACCTGTGCCGTTCAAACTTATATTGTTCAATGGTCAACAATATATGCAAAATCCTGAAAGATGTCCACCTCCAAACAAGAGGGAATAACAGAGCCCAGATTTGCTCACTAAATGGAAACAACTAAAACTCTGAGCAAAAGAAGAGGAACAACAGCTTTTCAAGACATTAGAAAAGACAATCAAGGACAGTGATCCTTAAAACCAGAGACAGAGACACAATCTTAAAAAAGCCAAAGGAAAAAAGACATATCATATATGCAGGAACAAAAATTAGGAATGACAGCAGACTTGTCATTAAAAATAATATAATACAGGGACGCCTGGGTGGCTCAGTTGGTTAAGCGGCTGCCTTCAGCTCAGGTCATGATCCCAGCGTCCTGGGATCGAGTCCCGCATCGGGCTCCTTGCTCAGCAGGGAGCCTGCTTCTCCCTCTGCCTCTGCCTGCCATTCTGTCTGCCTGTGCTCGCTCTCTCTCCCTCTCTCTCTGATAAATAAATAAATAAATCTTTAAAAAAATTGTTCAAAAATAATATAATACAGAAGACAGTAGCACAACACCTTTAAAGACCTGAAAGAAAAAAATGTTAACCTAGAATTCTATACCCAAAAATATCTTTGAAAAATAGAGTTGAAAAAAGGACTCAGGCTGAAAGAATTCATCACCTGCAGAACTACACAATAAGAAATGTTAAAGGAAGCTCAACAGCAGCTACATGTAAAAGAATGAAACTGGACCACGTTCTTAAACTATACACAAAAATAAAATCAAAATGTGTTCAAGACTGGGGCACCTGGTAGACAGTTGGTTGAGAGTCCAACTCTTGGTTTCAGCTCAGGTCGTGATCTTGGGGTCATGGGATCAGCCCCTAGTCTGCTTCTGCACTCAACACAGAGTCTGCTTTACACTCTCTCTTTCTAGCTCTCCCTCTGCCCCTCCCCACTGTTCTCTGTCTCTGTCTCTCTCTAAAATAAATAAATAAATTGTTTTAAAAAATGGATTCAAGACTTAATATAAGACCTAAAAACCATAAAACTCCTAAAACAAAACAGGCAGTAGACTCTTGGACATAGGACTTAGCAGTATTTTTCTGGATCTGTCACCTCAGGCAGGAAAACAAAAGCAAAAAAAAAAAAAAAAAAGAAAAGAAAAGAAAAAGTGGGGCTATATCAAATTAAAAAGCTTTCCATGGAGGAGGACAGCATCATCAAAACAAAAAGGCAACCAACTGAATAGGAAAAGATACTTACAAATGATATATCCAATAAATGGTTAGTATACAAAATACGTGAAGAATTCATACAACTCAACACCCAAAACCACCCACCCCAAATAATCCAACTAAAAAATGGGCAGAGGAATCAAATAAACATTCTTCCAAAGAAGACATACATATGGCCAGAAGACACATGAAAAGATACTCCACATCACTAAGCATCAGGAAAAATGCAAATGAAAACCACAGTGAGATATCACCTATACCAGTCAGAATGGCTATTATCAAAAAGACAGGAAATAACAAGTGTTAGTGAGGATATAGAGAAAGAGAACTCTTGTGTACTGTCAGTGGGAAGGTAAATTGATGCAGACATTATGGTAAACAGGATGAGGTTTCTCAAAAAATTAAAAACAGAAATACCATACAACCCAAATTCACTATAGAAATACCATACAACCATACAATTCACTTCTGAGTGTCCAGAGAAAACAAAAACAGGGCTCCTGGTTGGCTCAATCAGTTAAACATCTGCCTTCAGCTCAGTTATAATCCCAAAGTCCTGGGATCCAGTCCCACATCAGGCTCCCTGCTTAGTGGGGAGTCTACTTCTCTGCCCCTCCCCTGGCTCACATGCTCTTTCTCTCTCAAAATAAATAAAATGTTAAAAAAAAAAAAAAGAAAAGAAGCACTAATTCAGAAAGATATATATGCACCCCTACATTTATTATAGCATTATATACAATATCCAAAATATGGAACCCATGGCTTCATCCACTGATGAATGGATAAAGAAGAAATACTACTCAGCCATGACAAAGAATGAAATCTTGCCATTTGAGATGATATACCTAGAGTATATTATGCTAAGTGAAATAAATCAGAAAGAAAAGGATGAATACCACATGACTTCATTTATATGTGGTATCTAAAAAAAAAAAAAACCAAAATGAACAAACAAGTCAAAAACACAACCACAAAAAACAACAACAAAAACCCAACAACCAGAAATAGACTCACAGTTACAGAGAACAAACTCGTGTTCACCAGAGGGGAGAGGGGAAAGGAACAGGAGATGGGGAAAATAGGTAAAGGAGATAAAGACATACAAAGTTCTAGTTTTATTGGTTGGTTTTTTTTAAGATTTTATTTATTTATTTGACAGAGATCACAAGCAGGCAAAGAGAGAGGAAGGGAAACAGGCTCCTCGCTGAGCACAGAGCCTGGCACAGGCCTCGATTCCAGGACCCTGAGATCATGACCTAAGTTGAAGGCAGAGGCTTTAACCCACTAAGCCACCCAGGCGCCCTTTTTTTTTTTTAAGATTTTATTTATTCAACAGAGAGAGACACAGTGAGAGAGAGAACACAAGCAGGGGGAGTGGGAGAGAGAGCAGGAGTCCTCCCACAGAGCAGAGAGCCAATGTGGGGCTCGATCCCGGGACATGTGATCATGACCTGAGCTGAAGGCAGACACTTAACAACTGAGCCACCCAGGTGCCCCCCCAACGTCTAGTTTTAAGATAAATCAGTCATGGGGCTGAAAAATATAGCATAGGGAATACAGTCAATAATATTGTAATAATTCTGTTTGATGACAGATGTTAACTAGACTTATTGCAGTGAGCATTTCATAACATACATAATTGCCAAATCACTAAGTTGTACAACCAAAAACAACATATTATTATATGTCAAATACACTTCAATAAAAAATTAAAATAAAAAAAGAGGAAGTCCACCAGGCAAAAGGAAAATGATACCATAGAGAAATCCGGATCTACACAAAGAATGAAGAGCATTAGAAATGGTGACTACATGAGTAAATATAAAATAATTTTTATTATTCAATATATATGCTCAATCCAACCACATCTCTCCACTTACTGTGCTACCACCCTAATTCAGACTACCATTATATCTCCCATCGTTTTTATAATAACCTCCTAATTTTTTCTTTCTAATTCTATCTCTACACCCCTACTTTATATTCTCAAAAGAGGAACCAGAGTGATCCATTCAAAACTTAAGTCTGATCATGAGACTTCTGTTAAAACCTCCCAGCAATTTCTAGGACTTTTTCAGGTAAAAAGAAATGTCTTTTTAATAATCTTTAAGACCCTACAGTATCTTACTCAACTGCCTATCTGATCTCATCTCCTACCACACTCTTCTCCATTCTCTAGCCACAGGGACCTTCTTGCTTCCCCAAAACAGACAATCACACCTCTTCCTTCAGGGTTTTTGTATTGATCGTTTCCTATGCTTAGGAACAAGAAAGAAGCCCAAAATAAATAAATACTAAACATCAAAATTATAACATGTAAATATAATAATATTCATTGATTCTAATTTAGGCCCCTATATCACCAGGAAGTAAATCACTTTTTTTTTTAATTATTTATTTGACAGACAGAGATCACAGGTAGGCAGAGAGGCAGGCAGAGAGAGAGGAGGAAAGCAGGCTCCCCACCGAGCAGAGAGCCCGATGCGGGGCTTGATCCCAGGACACTGGGATCATGACTTGAGTCGAAGGCAGAGGCCTTAACCCACTGAGCCACCCAGGCGCCCCAGTAAATCACTTTTTAATAACATAATTAAAGCTGATAGGAGACAAACAAAATGTATATATTTTATCTATTGTTCATTCTGTAATTTTTCTAATTGACACTGTCAAACAAATATAAACATATGGGCAAGAATCTTAAATAGGGATTTACCAGGATAGATACTCAAATGGGCAATAAACATGTGAAAAGATAATAAAATATAAGGAAAGGCAAGATAAAATAAATGAGATATAATCACACCTACATAAGAGTAACATATTAATAAGGCTTATAATGCTGTCAACAATGTGGAGCAATAGGAATTCTCATACACTGCTGGCAATACTGTAAATTGGTATACTTTGGAAAATAATTTGTCATTTAATCCTAAAGTTGAATTTGTGCTCAACCTATAAACTAACAATTTCATCCCAAGACCCCCCCATGAGTAATACTACAGCAGTAAATAATTCCCCAAATCCCAGTAGTTTTGTGGGCATGTAACCTGTGCAACTGCGTAAGGGCCTTGAACTTAGAAGGGCACCATGCTTAGTATAAAGTCCATTGCAACTGTCTTGAAATTCTTAAAAAATTTTAAACAAGTGACTACACATTATCATTTTGCACTGGGCCTCACAAATTATGCATCTGGTCCTGTTTCTAGGCATATAATTAACAGAAATGTGTGCATGAAAGTACCAAGGAACACAGACAAGAATATGCATAGCAATTAAACTAGAAACAATTTACATTTTTTAACAAGACACTGGGTGTGGTCCATAAACAATGAATTTTGGGACACTGAAAAAAAATTAAAATAAATTTTAACAAAAGACATTGGATAAACTGTAGGCTATTCATACCATGAAATACTATATGGTAATGAAAATAAATGAAATATAGATGTATGCAACTACACAAAATAATCTCACAAACATGATGTCAAGAGAAAGAAGCAATGTACATTAGAGTATCTTCTATAACTTCTGTTTATTTATAATGTACAAAAATAAGCAAAACTAACATATAGTCTTAAAAGTCAGGATGGTGGGAGGAGGAGTCAAGATGGCGGAGAAGTAGCAGGCTGAGACTACTTCAGCTAGCAGGAGATCACATAGAAAGCTTATATAAAGATTTCAAACACCTACAAATCCATTGCAGATCGAAGAGTGGAAGAACAGCAATTCTAGAAACAGAAAATCAACCACTTTCTGAAAGGTAGGACTGGCGGAGAAGTGAATCCAAAGCGACAGGAAGATAGACCCCAGGGGGAGGGGCCGGCTCCCCACAAGCGGCGGAGCAATGGAGCACAAAATCAGGACTTTTAAAAGTCTGTTCCACTGAGGGACATCGCTCCAGAGGCTAAACCGGGGTGAAGCCCACGCGGGGTCAGTGTGGCCTCAGGTCCCTCAGGGCCACAGAGAGATCAGGGGTGTCTGAGTGTTGCAGAGCTTGCAGGTATTAGAATGGGGAGGCCGGCTACAGAGACAGAGCCGAGAGTGAGCTCACAGCTTGGGGTTACCTTGAACGGGTCGCAGGCTTGGTGAGCTCGGAGCGCGGCCGGAGGTCAGGCTGACGGGAGTTACTGGGCACTGTTCTCTGAGGGCGCACTGAGGAGTGGGGCCCCGGACTCTGGGCTCCTCAGGCCGGAGACCAGGAGGCGGCCATTTTTATTCCCGTCCTCTGGAACTCTATGGAAAGGGCTCAGGGAACAAAAGCTCCTGAAAGCAAACCCCAGCGAATTACTCAGCCCAGCCCCTGGTAAGGGCGGTGCAATTCCGCCTGGGGCAAAGACATTTGAGAATCAATACAACAGGCCCTTCCCCCAGAAGATCAACAAGAAATCCAGCCAAGACCAAGTTCACCTACCAAGCAGTGCAGTTTCAATACCAAGGAGAGCTGCAGAATTCCAGAGGAGGACAAAGCAAAGCACGGAACTCATGGCTTTCTCCCCATGATTCTTTAGTCTTGGAGTTAATTTAACTTGTTTTTTCTTTTTCAATTTTTTTTTCTTTTCTGCTAAAATTTTATTTAACTTTATCCTTTTCTTTTTTAACGTTTTTAACTAGTTTATCTAATATATATATTTTTTGTTCTTTTTTATACTTTTTCATTATTCGTTTTCTTTTTTTAATTGTTTCTTTGCTTTTTTTTTCTTCTTTTCTTTCTGAACCTCTTTTTATCCCCTTTCTCCCTCCCCCTCACGATTTGGGATGTCTTCTGATTTGGTTAAAGCATATTTTCCTGGGGTTGTTGCCACCCTTTTAGTAACTTACTTGCTCCTTCATATACTCTTATCTGGACAAAATGACAAGGCTGAAATATTCACCACAAAAAAAAGAACAAGAGGCAATACTGAAGGCTAGGGACCTAATCAATACAGACATTGGTAATATGTCAGATCTAGAGTTTAGAATGACGATTCTCAAGGTTCTAGCAGGGCTTGAAAAAGGCATGAAAGATATTAGAGAAACCCTCTCGGGTGATATAAAAGCCCTTTCTAGAAATAAAAGAACTAAAATCTAACCAAGTTGAAATCAAAAAAGCTATTAATGAGGTGCAATCAAAAATGGAGGCTCTCACTGCTAGGATAAATGAGGCAGAAGAAAGAAATAGCGATACAGAAGACCAAATGACAGAGAATAAAGAAGGTGAGCAAAAGAGGAACAAATGCTATTGGACCACGAGGGGAGAATTCGAGAGAAAATAGAAGGAGACATTAAAAGCTTCCAAGACAAACAAAAACTGAAAGAATTGGCAAACACCAAACCAGCTCTACAGGAAATATTGAAAGGGGTCCTCTAAGCAAAGACAGAGCTAAAAGTAGTAGATCAGAAAGGAACAGAGACAATATACAGTAACAGTCACCTTACAGGCAATACAATGGCACTAAATTCATATATCTCAATAGTTACCCTGAATGTTAATGGGCTAAATGCCCCAATCAAAAGATACAGGGTATAAGAATGGATAAAAAAACAAAACCCATCTATATGTTGCCTCCCAGAAACTCATTTTAAGCCCGAAGACACCTCCAGATTTAAAGTGAGGGGGTGGAAAAGAATTTACCATGCTAATGGACATCAGAAGAAAGCAGGAGTGGCAATCCTTATATCAGATCAATTAGATTTTAAGCCAAAGACTATAATAAGAGATGAGGACAGACACTATATCATACTCAAAGGGTCTGTCCAACAAGAAGATCTAACAATTTTAAATATCTATGCCCCCAACATGGGAGCAGCCAACTATATAAACCAATTAATAACAAAATCAAAGAAACACATCAACAATAATACAATAATAGTAGGGGACTTTAACACTCCCCTCACTGAAATGGACAGATCATCTAAGCAAAAGATCAACAAGGAAATAAAGGCCTTAAATGACACACTGGACCAGATGGAACATCACAGATATATTCAGAACATTTCATCCAAAAGCAACAGAATACACATTCTTCTCCAGTGCATATGGAACATTCTCCAGAATAGATCACATCCTCAGTCCTAAATCAGGTCTCAACCGGTATCAATAGATTGGGATCATTCCCTGCATATTTTCAGACCACAATGCTCTGAAGCTAGAACTCAACCACAAGAGGAAATTTAGAAAGAACCCAAATACATGAAGACTAAACAGCATCCTTCTAAATAATGAATGGGTCAACCAGGAAATTAAATAAGAATGGAAAAAAAAATCATGGAAACTAATGATAATGAAAACACAACGGTTCAAAACCTGTGGGACACAACAAAGGCAGTCCTGAGAGGAAAATATATAGCGATACAAGCCTCTCTCAAGAAACAAGAAAGGTCTCAGGTACACAACCTAACCCTATACCTAAAGGAGCTGGAGAAAGAACAAGAATGAAACCCTAAAGCCAGCAGGAGAAGAGAAATCAGAAATATCAGAGGAGAAATCAATGAAATAGAAACAAAAACAAGCAAACAAACAAAAAAACAATAGAACAAATCAACGAAACTAGGAGCTGGTTCTTTGAAAGAATTAATAAAATTGATAAACCCCTGGCCAGACTTATCAAAAAGAAAAGAGAAAGGACCCAAATAAATAAAATCATGAATGAAAGAGGAGAGATCACAACTAACACCAAGGAAATACAGACAATTATAAGAACATACTATGAGCAACTATATGCCAACAAATTTGACATTCTGGAAGAAATGGATGCATTCCTAGAAACATATAGACTACCACAACTGAACCAAGAAGAAATAGAAAGCCTGAACACACACATAACCAGTAAGGAGATTGAAACAGTCATCAAAAATCTCCAAACAAACAAAAGCCCAGGGCCAGACGGCTTCCTGGGGGAATTCTACCAAACATTTAAAGAAGAACTAATTCCTGTTCTCCTGAAACTGTTCCAAAAAATAGAAATGGAAGGAAAACTTCCAAACTCATTTTTTGAGGCCAGCATCACCTTGATCCCAAAAGCAGACAAGGATCCCATCAAAAAAGAGAGCTATAGACCAATATCCTTGATGAACACAGATGCAAAAATTGTCACCAAAATACTAGCAATAGGATTCAACAGTACATTAAAAGGATTATTCACCACGACCTAGTGGGATTTATTCCAGGGCTGCAAGGTTGGTTCAACATCTGCAAATCAATGTGATACAACACATCAATAAAAGAAAGAACAAGAACCATATGATACTCTCAATAGATACTGAAAAAGCATTTGACAAAGAACAGCATCCCTTCCTGATCAAAACTCTTCAAAGTGTAGGAATAGAAGGCACATACCTCAATATTATCAAAGCCATCTATGGAAAAACCCACCACAAATATCATTCTCAATGGAGAAAAACTGAAAGCTTTTCCGCTAAGATCAGGAACACGGCAGGGATGTCCATTATGACCACTGCTATTCAACATAGTACTACAAGTCCTAGCCTCAGCAATCAGACAACAAAAGGAAATTAAAGGCATCCAAATCGGCAAAGAAGAAGTCAAACTATCACTCTTCGCAGATGATATGAGACTATATGTGGAAAACCCAAAAGACTCCACTCCAAAACTGCTAGAACTTGTACAGGAATTCAGGAAAGTGTCAGGATATAAAATCAATGCACAGAAATCAGTTGCATTTCTCTACACCAACAACAAGACAGAAGAAAGAGAAATTAAGGAGTCCATCCCATTTACAATTGCACCCAAAACCATAAGATACCTAGGAATAAACCTAACCAAAGAGGCACAGAATCTATACTCAGAAAACTATAAAGTACTCATGAAAGAAATTGAGGAAGACACAAAGAAATGGAAAAATGTTCCATGCTCCTGGATTGGAAGAATAAATATTGTGAAAATGTCTATGCTACCTAAAGCAATCTACACATTTAATGCAATTCCTATCAGAGTACCATCCATCTTTTTCAAAGAAATGGAACAAATAATCCTAAAATTTATATGGAACCAGAAAAGACCTCGAATAGCCAAAGGAATATTGAAAAAGAAAGCCAAAGTTGGTGGCATCACAATTCCGGACTTCAAGCTCTATTACAAAGCTGTCATCATCAAGACAGCATGGTACTGGCACAAAAACAGACACATAGATCTATGGAACAGAATAGAGAGCCCAGAAATAGACCCTCAACTCTATGGTCAACTAATCTTCGACAAAGCAGGAAAGAATATCCAACGGAAAAAAGACAGCCTCTTCAATAAATGGTGTTGGGAAAATTGGACAGCCACATGCAGAAAAATGGAATTGGACCATTTCCTTACACCACACACGAAAATAGACTCAAAATGGATGAAGGACCTCAATGTGTGAAAGGAATCCATCAAAATCCTTGAGGAGAACACAGGCAGCAACCTCTTCGACCTCAACCGCATCAACATCTTCCTAGGAACATCGCCAAAGGTAAGGGAAGCAAGGGCAAAAATGAACTATTGGGATTTTATCAAGATCAAAAGCTTTCGCACAGCAAAGGAAACAGTTAACAAAACCAAAAGACAACTGACAGAATGGGAGAAGATATTTGCAAATGACATATCAGATAAAGGACTAGTGTCCAAAATCTATAAAGAACTTAGCAAACTCAACACCCAAAGAACAAATAATCCAATCAAGAAATGGGCAGAGGACATGAACAGACATTTCTGCAAAGAAGACATCCAGATGGCCAACAGACACATGAAAAAGTGCTCCACATCACTCGGCATCAGGGAAATACAAATCAAAACCACAATGAGATACCACCTCACACCAGTCAGAATGGCTAAAATTAACAAGTCAGGAAATGACAGATGCTGGCGAGGATGCGGAGAAAGGGGAACCCTCCTACACTGTTGGTGGGAATGCAAGCTGTTTTCCACTCTAGAAAACAGCATGGAGTTTCCTCAAAATGTTGAAAATAGAACTACCCTATGATCCAGCAATTGCACTACTGGGTATTTACCCTAAAGATACAAACTTAGTGATCCGAAGGGGCACGTGCACCTGAATATTTATAGCACAACAATGTCCACAATAGCCAAACTACGGAAAGAACCTAGATGCCCATCAACAGATGAATGGGTAAAGAAGATGTGGTATATATACACAATGGAATACTATGCAGCCATCAAAAGAAATGAAATCTTGCCATTTGCTACAACGTGGATGGAAATAAAGGGTATCATGCTTAGCAAAATAAGTCAAGCGGAGAAAGACAACTATCATATGATCTCCCAGATATGAGGAAGTGGTGATGCAAATGGCGGGTTAAGGGTGTAGGACAAGAATAAATGAAACAAGATGGGATTGGGAGGGAGACAAAACATAAATGACTCTTAATCTCACAAAACAAACTGAGGGTTGCTGGGGGGAGGGGGGTTGAGAGAAGGGGGGTGGGGTTATGGACATTGGGGAGGGTATGTGCTATGGTGAGTGCTGTGAAGTGTGTAAACCTGGCAATTCACAGACCTGTACCCCGGGGGATAAAAATATATTATATTTTTATAAAAAATTTAAAATTTAAAATTAAAAAAAAAGATGGTAGTCATTTGGTGGGGGGGGAACAGTAATGACTGGGAAGATGCACAAGGAAGATTTTTGGGATCTGGCAATGTTCTATTAAATTGATCAATGTTCTACATTCTGGTAACACCCTATTAAACTTGACCATTACCTCACACTATAGACAAAATCAATTTTTATTCAGCATTAAAAAAAAAGGAGAAGTAGAAGAAAAAAACTGAAATTGATTTTACGCATGTTGTAAGGTAGGGATCAAGGTTACATTTTTTCATATGCCAACCAATTAGTTGAAAAGGATATTCCTTGGGTGCCTGGGTCGTTCAATGGGTTAAAGTCTCTTCCTTTGGCTCGGGTCATGATCCCAGGGTGTTAGGATCGAGCCCCGCATCGGGCTCTCTGCTCAGTGGGGAGCCTGCTTCCTCCTCTTTCTCTCTGCCTGCCTCTCTGCCTACTTGTGATCTTTGTCTGTCAAATAAATAAATAAAATTTAAAATAAAGAAAAGGATTTTCCTTGCCCATTGCTCTGTAATGCCAAATTTTGCCATAAATCAGGTCTTCCAATTCTACTAATTTATCTGTACTTGTACCAACATTATATGTTTTCATTAGTATAATTTTTAATTAGTCTTTATGTCTAGTAGAAGAAGTGCTATAACTTTATCCTTTTTTCAAAGAATTGTCTTGGTATTATACCCTTTGTATTTTTCAGATATATTTTATTTTTTTATTTAAATTCATTTAACTAACATATAACGTATTATTGGTTTCAGGGCTACAGGTCTGTGATTCATATACATCTTAGAGTCAACTTGCCACTTTCATACACACATACATACACCCAATTGTTGAGAGGTAGTTTCCAAGTCATCATTTTATTTTCTGCTTTAACAAACGTAGAAGCATAGAGCTAGCTGGTACTTCCTTCCATCTATATACTTGAGGAAGGTCAATGTAAAGAAGCACCCATACTTCCACCGTCTAACACATTAT
This sequence comes from Mustela nigripes, assembly GCF_022355385.1. Classification (NCBI taxonomy): domain Eukaryota; kingdom Metazoa; phylum Chordata; class Mammalia; order Carnivora; family Mustelidae; genus Mustela; species Mustela nigripes. Next base: position 60,509,053 of record NC_081557.1, read on the forward strand.
AAACTTGTATTATAAGCAAAAAAAATAAGCCTTTGGTGTTTAAAATTTCTGGGATTTGGGCAATTATTTATTGCCACAGGGTCATCAGCCTGATGTAACTACTATACAAAATTCATCTGATGACAATTACCATTACCATTATTATTATCTATTTAAATTCCATCCAGGAAAAAAAAATCTGTTTTAATCTTTTTCACCAGCCACAAGAATTAAGTCCCATGGCATCTACCATTAATTTGATACAGAAATATTCCATTTTATTTAATTTTTCTAGAATGATTTTCATGATACTTTAAAAATTCCTGATAGTTCTTGGTCAGCTGGCTTCCCAGGGGGGAATTCTATCAGACATTTAAAGAAGAGTTAATATCTATAATTCTCAAACTGTTCCAAAAATAGAAATGGAAGCCAAACTCATTTTTTTTTAGATTTTATTTATTTATTTGACAGACAGAGATCACAAGTAGGCAGAGAGGCAGGCAGAGAGAGAGGAGGAAGCAGGATCCCCGCCTGGCAAAGAACCTGATGTGGGGCCTGATCCCAGGACCCCAGGATCATGACCCAAGCCGAAAGCAGAGGCTTTAACCCACTGAGCCACCCAGGTGCCCCGCCAAACTCATTCTATGAATCCAGCATTACCTTGATTCCAAAACCAGACAGAGACCCCATTAAAAAGGAGAATTACAGGCCAATGTCCCTGATGAACATGGATGCAAAAATTCTCAACAAGCTACTAGAAAATCGAATTCAAGTATATGAAAAGAATCATTCACCCCATCAAGTGAGATTTATTCCTGATCTTCAGGGGTGACTCAATATTCACAAGTCAATCAACATGATATACCACATTAAGAAAAGGATAAGAACTATATGATCTCAATAGATTCAGAAAAAGCAATTTAAAAAAATATGGCACAAATTCTTGATAAACAAAGTACGGACAGATGCAACATACCTCAACATCATAAACGCCGCATACAAAAGACCCACAGCTAATGTCATCCTCAATGGGGAAAAACTGAGAACTTTTCTTTCATAGTCAGGGAGATGTCCACATTACTTATTTAACATAGTACTGAAAGTTAGCCTTAGCAATAAGACAATAAAAAGAAATAAAAGGCATCCAAATCAGCAAGGAAGAAGCCAAACTTTCAATATAAAATCAAAATACAGAAATCTATTGTATTTCTTCATATCGAAGCAGAAGAAAAAATACCAAAAAATTGATGCCACTTACAAACAAAAACAATAAGATATCTAGGAACATATCTAACCAAAGAGGTAAAAGATCTGTGCTCTGAAAACTACAGAACACTTATGAGAGAAATTGAAGGGCACACAAAGAAATGGAAAAACATTCCATGCTTGTGGCTTAGAAGAACAAACATTGTTAAAATATCTACGCTATCAAGAGCAATCTACACACTTAATGTAATCCCTATCAAAGTATCAACAGCATTTCTCACAGAGCTAGAACAAATAATCTTAAATTTTGTGTGGAACTATAGAAGTCCCCAAATAGCCAAAACAACCCTGAAAAGGAAAAGCAAAGCTAGGGGCATTACAATTTGGCCTTCAAGCTATATTACAAAGTTGTAGTCATTAAGACAGTTTGGTAGTGGCACAAAAACAGACACATAGATCAGTGGAACAGCACAGAAAACCCAGAAATGGATCCACAACTATATGGTCAACTAATCTTCGACAAACCAGGAAACAAAATCCAGTGGAAAAAAAGACAGTCTCTTCAACAAATGATGTTGGGAAAACTGAACAGCGGCATGCAGAAGAATGAAACATAACCACTTTCATACATCATACAAAAAAAATAAATTCAAAATGGATGAAAGACCTAAATGTGAGACAGGAAATTAACAAAATCCTAGAGGAGAATACAGGCAGTAGCCACTTTGACCTTGGCCAGAGCAAATTCTCCAGAGACAGGAAAACAAAAGTAAAACTGAACTATTAGGACTTCATCAAGATAAAAAGCTTCTGCACACACAAGAAACAATCAACAAAACTAAAAGGCAGCCTAAGGAATAGGAGAAGGTATTTACAAATGATACATAGGATAAAGAGTTGGTATCCAAAATCTAGAAAGAACTTATCAAATTCAACACCCAAATAACAAATGGAAAAAAGACATGAAAAGACATTTCCCCAAAGAAGACATCCAGATAGCTAACAGATATGCAAAAAAATGTTCAACATTACTTAGCATCAGTGAAATACAAATCAAAACCACAATGAGATACCGCTTCATATCGGTCAGAATGGTTAAAATTCACAACTCAAGAAACAACAGATCTTGGCAAGGATGCAGAGAAAAGGGAACCCTCTCACACTGCTGGTGGGAATGAAAAGTGGTACAGCCATTCTGGAGAACAATATGGAGGTTCCTCAAAAAGTTAAAAATAGAACTACCCTAAAACCCAGCAATTGCACTACTATGTATTTATCCAAAGAATATAAAAATATAGATTCAAACAGGTACATGAACCCTGATGTTTATAGCAGCATTATCAACAACAGCCAAACCATGGAAAAAGCCCTAACACCCGTCAACTGAGGAATAGATAAAGAAGATGTGGTATGTATACACACAATGGAATAATACTCAGCCATCAAAAGGAAAGAAATCTTGCCATTGCCATGATATGGGTGGAGCTAGTATTATGCTAAGCAAAATAAGTCATTCAGAGAAAAGACAAATCCCATATGATTTCACTCATATGTGGAATTCAAGAAACAAAATAAGTGAACATATGGGGGGTAGAGAGAGAGAAATAAACCCTTAGAGATCCTTAATGATAGATAATATACTGAGGATTGATGGAGGGAGATTTTTTGGGGGATGGCCCAAATTGTTGATGAGTATTAAGAATGGCACTTGTCATGTCAAGGTTTAGGTGTTATATGTAAGTCATGAATCACTAAATTCTAGTTCTGAAAACAATAATACACTATATGTTAACTAGAATTTAAATAAAAATTTGAAACAAAAAATAAAAATAAAAATTTCCCATAGTTATAGTATTCTTGACTTTGGTGAACAAGTCTACTTCATACCCCTTACATATTATTGACTATGATCATGTCTACCTTTACCTTTCTATTACTTTATGAAATTATCTTTTTTTTTAAGATTGTCTTTATTTATTTATCAGAAAGAAAGAGCGTGCATAAGCAAGGGGTGTCAGACAGGAGAAGCAGGCACCCTGCTGAGCAGGGAGCCAGATGTGGGACTCAGTCCTAGGACCCTGGAATCATTACCTGAGCCGAACGCAGACTTTTAACCGACTGAGATACCCAAGCATCCCAGAATAAAATTATCTTAATCTCAGGTACTCTTTTATATATAAAATCCTCCATCCCTTTATTTTGCTAGTTGTCCTTTTCTCAACCAAGTTAGGTCTAGCTTTTCCAGGGCCACACATACAGTTATGTATGTTATGCTCTCAGAAAAGGAGATGAGCTGAACTTTTTCTATTACCCAAAATAATACATCCTCACATGAGACTGTGGCAGGAGGACTATGATCCAATTTCTTTCGACATAGCTATCACCATTACCTTCTCTTTAAGCCAAGTACCCTAATGGGTAGAATTGCCCAGATAGTATGTTTTTCTAATAGACACACTCAAACTAGCAGAATCCCAGAGTTTGCCTTTCTTTAAAGTTGACTTTGGTTTGGCTTAGTTTTAGCTACAATTCACTTCTTTTTTGGGCCTCAATATTCATTGCCAAAATGACTTTCTTGAGTATATTTGCCTGAGGCTATGTGTTAGATGCAGTAAGACTGCTTTGCCCCTCTGTGCTTGCACAACTCTGATACATTACCATTTTAAATCCCTTCACTTGGACTCCGTTATATTACAATTTCCTAAACTTGATCTCCCAAGGGTAAAGAACTGGGGGACAACTCAGAACTTCTTTATCTTCAGAGACTTCCTGCCCTCCCTTTACTGCCATTATATATATAAACTTTAAAAATCAGACCAAGATTTTCTAGCAATATAATTAAGATAACTTTTAAAATAAGGTCCTCTTTACTTAATGCTCATTAAAATCCCTTATAAAAAACTAATCCAATTATTTTAAATACCAAGAGTATGAAATCTTTATGGTTGTTATAAATATAAGAAGCAATACCAATTTTTGACCCAAATTTTAAAACAAGAATTTCAAAACAATGACAATGCTATTACTCCAGTATCCTGGATTCCAAAATAAGCAGCATAATTAAGACTTCCTGTTGGTGGGGGTGCCTGGGTGGCTCAGTGGGTTAAAGCCTCTGCCTTTGGCTCAGGTCATGATCCCAGGGTCCTGGGATCAACCCCCGCATCAGGCTCTCTGCTCAGCAGGGAGCCTGCTTCCTCCTCTCTCTCTCTGCCTGCCTCTCTGCCTACTTGTGATCTTTGTATGTCAAATAAATAAATAAAATCTTTAAAAAAAAAAAAAAAAGACTTCCTGTTGGTGGCTTTTTCAAGTGTTTGGCATGCAAATCATCACCAGGTTCTCAGTCCAGAAGCACAAGGTAAGACTGTGTCATACACAGTGAACTGAGAACAATAAGAACTACCACCCCTAATTTCTGCAATCTCAGTGACCCAAGCCAGTATTTAAAAAAAAATTTTTTTTTTTAAGTATCTGCTTTGTACCAACACTTCTGGACGCTCAAAAATGAATCACACCTGAAAAATTAGAGCCTCTCATACAAGAGAAGCTCTTGTATGAGAGGCTCTAATTGGATTGGATTTGCTCACAATCCAAGAGAGCAAAAAAAAAAGTGCACTGTTTGTTGTTACAGAAGCAGATTTTTTTTTTTAATAAAGGCTTTATTTATTTATTTGAGAGAGAGACAGTGAGACAGAGCATGAGAGAGGAGAAGGTCAGAGGGAGAAGCAGACTCCCTATGGAGCTGGGAGCCTGATTCAGGACTCTATCCCAGGACTCTGGGATCATGACCTGAGCCAAAGGCAGTTGCTTAACCAACTGAGCCACCCAGGTGCCCCAGAAGCAGAATTTTTTCTAAAGCAGAGAAAATACTTAAGAAAGCCAGAGGGATAAGATCTGGCAGGGAGAGAGACAAGGTCTGAGACTATCTCTGACAGGAAGAAAAGAAGGAGTGGTCACCAGTGAAAGCACGAAGTATAATAAAGTGAGTCTGTTACTGAATCAGGTTTCATGGGGTTGGAGGGGTAGGGCGAGGCACACAATGAGAGACAGACTTAGAAAGGAAGACTTCTTCCTCAACCTGGTGTAGATAACAATAACATTAAACAATCTTTGAATGGATTATGTTTGATGTCACAATAACCCTTTAAGAAAAATGTTAAAATTTTCCTATAGTATAGATGAATAAACTAAGGTACAGAAATGCTAATCAACTTTCCCAAAGCAACAAAGGTAGAATTTTAAAACACCTGGCCATCACAAACCCAGGAAATCTGATGCCAGAACCTAGGTATTTAACCACACTACTCCACTCACTGCATCCAAAAAGAGATCCAATAAATGGAAGAAAAGTGTTTTGATTCATTGAGTTTTAATTTACATACAATAAGAGGTCATTTCTAAATGTCAGAATCCTTAACTTTTCTAAGTTCTCACTTACATGGTCCTCTACAGGAGGCAATATATGAAAAATTGCTCCAAAGTATGAAATACAAGCACAAGTTAAAAAGCAAACTAATAGTTAGTATACTTTTTCACTGTTGTTATTCCTTCAGAGATTGAAACCCCCAGAAAAGAAGAAAGCTGGAAGTTAGTGGGAGCTAGCTTTAGCAGAGCTTCATGGAAGATTTTCCAAGACTAGCTTCCCTGTCTTTATGAGGAGCAGGCAGGCTTCAGGCTTAGGGATTCTGCCACAGATCACCTACTGCCAACCTCTAGGTCTCCTTGTAGTAATTCTCCTTCAGAAATACTATCTATTCATTTGCTTTTATATCCCTTTCCTCCACCTTTGAGCAGAAACAGTTATAGGCTGAAGTTACATGAGCATCATAAACTAGACATTGATACCAGTAAGGAATGGTTGACAGATGAAAAAGATCATAATTCCCAGTGCAGAAATATTCAGATAGGCAGTACCGCCATACTCCAGCCCCTTTCTTTTTAAACTGGTGTGTTAATATCACTTTTGGAAAAGAACACTCTTCCCATCTTAAAAAGCAAAAAGATAAACGTCCTTTTACATACTAATGACCCTCTTAAGGAGGGTCCTTAATAGGTTACGGACTCCAGTAATTAATTTCTGTCAAAAGGGATTACAAATAAATTATCCTGAAATCATGAGTCATCATTTCAATGTCCCACATCTCTTCCCAACTTTATCTTAAGTTCCACAGGAAAAGTTCCACGTTTCATTTTGTTATTTAGAATATACATTTTACAACCAGGTTATCTTGGAGTTTATAAAAATAAATTGCACGGCTCAACTTTAGAGATGCCAAAAATGCCTTCCTATGATTTTATTTTTAATTGGCTAGGGTTTAATTGGCTTCTGGTTTCACCTGCTTTTGAGTAGAGGTTAGAAAGAGACTGTGATTCACAGCAGGAGATGGTAAGAAAAGGGGAGTAGATCATAGGAAGCTGTGTAGACTGTGCTAAGGAATTTACTTTTTTGTCTGAATTCCAGTATGGTGCTGTAGCTTAGTTAGCTGGGCTTTGTGATGGTAAAGACAAGAATCATTCGAGACATTGTAGATACTATAAACATCACAGTATCACAGGTATAACTTTGTTTTTACTTCTGTGAAAACCACATCAAGTACACAGTGGTCTGCTCTTAGTAATTTCTATTGAGTAAACTGTATGAATGAAGAGATATTTTATCACAATTTCATATTTTAAACGTTTGCATGTGGAGAAACTGGAACTGCCATACATTGCTGGTAGGACTATACAATGGTGAAACTATTTACAAAACGGTTTCGCAGGTCCTTAAAAAGTTAAACATGGACTTACCATATGAACCAGCAATTCCACTCCCAGGAATATACCCAAGAGAAAAGGAAACATAAGTTCTCACAAAAATCTGACAAGAATGTTCACAGCATCCAAATTCATAATAGCCAAAATTTGGGAACAGCCCAAATGCCCATCAACTGATGAAAGGTTAAATAAAATGTAGCATACCATCATCATCATCAAATATTATTTGGTCATAAAAAGGAATGAAGAACCAATACATGATACAACACAGGTGAACCCTGAAAATATTAGCGTAAGTGAAAGAGGCCAGTCACAAAAGGCCACATATTTTATGGCTCCTTCTATATGAAATGTTCAAAATGGGCAAATCTGTAAAGACAGAGAGCATAACAGTTTCCAGGGGCTGGGTGAAGCGGGAAGTGGGAAGTGCCTGCTTAATAGGTATAGGACTTCTTTGGGGGTTGTAAAAATGTACTGGAATTATATAGTGATGATGGCTATCCCTCTGTGAATATACTAAAAATGACTGAATTGTACACTTTAAAAAGATGAATCTCATGGATTGTGAATTATATCACAATAAGCTCTTACTCAAAAAATAGTCATTAAAAAGAGTTTGATACACCTTTAGTACAGGGGTTATGAGAGAGGAAGCAAGAAAGACAGGGTGGGACTATATTACCAAAAAAAGCATAATTGCTCTAATGTGCCATCCTGAGAAGTCTTGACTTTGTCCCATGAGTGGTGGGAAACAAAGAAAAAAAAAATTCATAACAGATTCAGAAAGATAAATTATTGGGACCACTGTTAATCCGAGTAGAAACGACATAACTAATATTTATGTATGTATAATTTTCAATTACAATATATGACTTTCATTTACATATTTGCCTATTTTTCTCATTTTTAATGACCTCACAGAATTTAGAGCTAAAAAGTATACAGAAATAATACAGGTCAATTTCCTCGTTTAACTGGGCCTAGAAAAGTAACTTCTTTATTCTCTGTCATATTGCTAATGGGCATCACTGTTCATAACTATGTTTTATCTTTTAAAAAAAATATTGTATTTATTTATTTGAGAGACAGAGAGAGCACAAGCAGGGGTAGGGGAGGAAGCGCAGAGGGAGAAGCAGGCTCCTGCTGAGCAGGGACCTGACCTGGAACTTTTTCCCAGCCATGTCCTGAGCCGAAGGCAGACGTTTAACTGACCGAGCCACCCAAGCACCCCAATATGGTTTATCTTTAACAAATATCTATTACTATAATATATGCAATGGATTATATGGAAACTGGGTCAGTAAATGACTTAGAAAATATCCATCAAATCCCTTGGGACAGCTTACAAAACTATTATTGATTTGACATTTGCAATGGAACAATTACTAGAGTAGGTCTAAAAATACAGATTTGAATTCAAAGAAAATTACTTTAAAGGATGAGCACTTCAGCCAAACTCTGCATTATGAATTCAGTACCCCTTTAGTTCTATCCCTACCATTCTTTTGCAGTTATTCCATATCTCCTAATATTAGACTTCTTGTTGAATTGCTAATAAACTCCAAGAAATGCCTAAGAAATTTAATTCAGATGTAAATGGAATTATTTGGATTGTTTCTGTCTTTGCTTTTGAAAAAACATAATATGAAATAGTGTGCTATTACTGAAAGCCCTACAGACTTCTCAGCTTGATACCTGAAGTAATTTAGAAGACTAAGGGGAAAAAAAAAAAAAAAAAACCTGTAACTGTTTTACAGCTAATTTATTTACAACAACTTCAGAATTGAGAAAACCCACCAAAACACATATGTCCACAGAGAAAGAGAAATAAATTATTTTCAAAGCAGCAGCTATTTTTTTGTCCTGCTGGTACTTTCTTCTCATCTCTTTTTCCTTTCTATTCTCCTCATTTTAGGTAACTTCAATAAGATTTTAGTTACAAATCTAAATTTACTTCTGAGTTCAATCTAACTAAGAACACCAAAAGAAATGAGGCATCACCTCCACTGTTATGCTATCTCCTGGAAATACATTATATACAAAAACCTCCATCACAGATCTGCACAAAACTGTGTATACAAACTGACTTGCAAACAAATGAAATGACACCTATATATTTGGCTAGTCAATGAACCATAAAAGGTCCTATGAAGCTAAAATTGTATAAAATAAGAAATTTTAGTTTATTGGAAAGGAGATTTATGAGTGAGACTTCATCTTTGAAAGTAAATGCTTAGATCTTCAATATCAGCTTCTTTCCTTTGTAAGTCTGCATAATATATGGCAACACAGAAAGTGGAAAGAAAACTGACCTCTTCATTAGCTCTGAGTTTCAGAGTAGTATTTAAAGTTTTTAAAGGTCTCTTTTAGATCTTAAATTCTATAGTACTATGATTCTTTATTCCTCCTTTCTGTGTCATAGCACAATCATCTTACATAACATTTCATAGCCTAAAATGTCAAAGTAAATAATTTCAACACTGAATTAATGTTTTAAAGAGTAAAAGTCAGTCCCAGCCCAAGGACATTTAATAAGAAATGAAAATAGTCAAATTTATCAGTCAGAAACATGTAAGATATGTGCTACATATGTGTTTTGTTTATGTGTGTGTAAATTTAAAAGTTTACAAGAATATCCCTCAAAATGTAACTATTTCTAGATGACGTTATTGCTAAGTATAGCTATAAATGATTCCCTATGCTTTTCTATATCTTAATATTTCACAATTAAAAAATATATTTTTAAGTGTGGGGAAAAAAGCATTTCCAATCTAAAATATAAAAAAGACTAAAAAAGGAAGGTAGTACAGGGCAGTGTGCTATCTTTGGCGAACATATCCAACAACACCAAGATTTACTTTGTCCATGAGACAGAGATGGCTGGTAATATGTTTAATCTTGACAGTGTCTCTTGGATATGTGATAGGTTGGGGATAGAGGACAAAAGCCAGTGAGTACCCCTGGGGCCTTCTAGGGGCTCTCTGGCACATTGTCAAATACAGAAACAACAGAAGTCCCTCCGAATCGTGTTTAGAGATGTAAATGGATCCACTAAATAGATGGCTCACAGAGGTGGCAATGGATCCAAGCTGGAACATATATATAAGAGTTTTCCTACCAAGAGTGGCATCAGACTGGTCTGGGTAAGGCAAATCACAACCCTGCTATTCTGTATCATAAGAGGCCTACTCTGGGTAATTCCCAGGTTCAAGGTTGGTTCCTCTTTATGTAATCAATAAGAACTCTTTCCTTAGACCAAATTCCCTGTCACATTTAAGACCACAGTCTCTGACATGATGCACATCAGGCTCTTAACTATCACATGTCCAAACAAAGAAGGGACAAGCGTCCTGAGAAAAACTTTTCAAAAACAATGGTATTTTATTTCAAAAATAAAATACAGAAATAGAATTGGCACAACAGTATTACTGCTTTAAATCTTCAGTACCTGCTTGTTACTTTTTCTTCAGAGATTTTATTTCTTTATTTATTTATAGAGCACAAGTGAGAGGAGGGGCAGATGAGGAGAGAGAGAAAGAATCTCAAGCAGACTCCACACTGAGCACAGAGCCTGACATGGGGCTCGATCCCGAAACCTTGTTACTTCCAAAATAAAATACAGAGGGGTACCTGGGTGACTCAGTCAGTTAAGGGCCTGACTCTTTATTTCGGCTCATGTCATGGAATGGAACCCCATGTAGAGCTCTGTGCTCAGCACAGAGTCTGCTTGAGAGTCTCTCTCCCTTTTCCTCTGTCCCTCCCTTCACTTGTGCTATATAAATACATACACACGTACATACATACATAAAAACTTTTAAAAAAATTAAATTCAGATGGCATTATCAGAATGTCTGGGGGAGGTGAACATGTGTATATTCCCAAATTATTTCAAGGTACTGTGCGCATTCCTATGGAAACTTACTGAGGTAGGTAATATTTGCATATTCCAAATATACTGTAACTACTCGATAGTGTATAGCATAAAGATAAATTTGTTTTAGGTAATAAAGAAAATTAATGATTAAGCCATTATGTTATCCAAAAAGATGAATCAATATGAATATACAGTCAACAGTTAAAGAGAAAAAACTAAGTTTAATATGTACCAGAATATAATGTAAATTTTCTAGTCATGACTAGTTCAACATTTCTGAGACTTGGGATATTTGTAATGAAAAAAATAATTATAATGGACTCCTCGTGTGCTTTTAAATATTCATGTTATAATGCAATTTAAACACATACAAACAAAATTAGACACAAAATATTGGGTACGGTGTTCCTTTAAAAGCTATAAAGTTAATACAAATGTAAAAATTACATAATTGAAAACTTTTAACACTGAAAGTAATAACATTAATTTTATGAAACAGATGCTACTGTTTTTCTGAAACTAAAGTGTTGGTGGTACTTGGGGTGCCTGGGTGGCTCAGTGGGTTAAAGCCTCTGCCTTCAGCTCAGGTCATGATCCCAGGGTCCTGGGATGGAGCCCTGCATTGGGCTCTCCGCTCAGCGGGGAGTCTGCTTCCTCCTCTTTCTCTCTCTCTGTCTGCCTCTCTGCCTACTTGTGATCTCAGACTGTCAAATAAATAAATAAAATCTTTACAAAGTGCTGGTGGTACATATAATACTAGGGAGATATAGCATCAAAAACAAATTTAGATTTAGATTTATTTCTGAATTTTTGTTTCAATAATAGAGTGTTCCTATCAAGACTTCCAGTGTAGTAAAATGCCACATGAGCAACTGAAGATCTTGTCCCACTACAAACATACAGGGAATGCTGCATAAAATACAGCCCCCAAATACTGAATGCATATCAAAGCTAAAAAGAAAGAATAGGAATCTCCATGCAGGAGAAAAGCAGAGGGAACTCAAATTATACCAATAAGCATAAAAGCTGAGACTTCAATGGCCAAAAGGGGTACCAAACCCAGATATATATAGTCCTAAAGTCTTGGGATCACAATTTTAATGCCTAGGCAGGGACTGAAGCAGAATCTGAAAGTAAAAGTCCCTTTACCACAAACAAAAAGTTTCCTATTTAAGAAACAGGGTTTTTTGGGGTTTGGTTTTGGTTTTTTTTATTTAAAAAAAGCCTGTATCTTAGAGCTCAAGACAATGGCAAGAATGTTCATCACTGCTAAATTCTGTGAATGGAAAAAAAAAGTCTCTTGTGAGAAATCAAAACTCCAATTCCATATCACCCACAAGCAGCAAGACTCCCAAACCAAGAAGTTTTTAAAAACTGGCCTCAAACCAGCAGAACTCCTGAAGTTCCCATAAAAGTAGATATAAAACTCATCTCTAGGATACTTCCACAACACATATGACTCATTTGGAAAAACAGACTCCTGATAAAGATTAACTCATAAAGTTTACAAATCATATGAGAACTCTATTCATCAAAATAGAGTCAACAGACATAACAAATAGTTAAAACAGCACGCCCTCCCAAAAAAGAGAAAAAAATAGAAAACAACAACCTGAGATTTTTAAAATAAATATTCTTGGAATTAAATTAAAAGGTAAAAGAAGAAACAGAAATATGCCAAGAATAGAAACTCAAGATAAAGAATAACAGATTTCTTAAAAATAGAACATCTAAAAATTTAAAAATGACCAAAATTTAAAAATCTCAATGTATGGAACAATCAGCAGATTAGATATAGGTGAAGAGAAAATTATTATTTGGGAAGATACACTTGAGAAAATTACCAAGAATGCAATGCAATAAAGGAACAAAAAATACAAATGAGACATGAAAGTCATAAAGGAGAAAATGAGAAAAATAATCATATGTCTATTTAAATAGAAATTCCAAGAGAAGATAAGAAAAAGGAAATATTAAAAATAGCTATAAATTTGCCATTACTGATTTTAAAAATGATCAGATTAAGGAAGAAATGATCTCTTGGAAAAATTTAAAAAGAAATCAACACCTAGATGCATTATTGAGAAACTGAACTGTTGGTGGAAATGTAAATTGGTACAGCCACTATGGAATACGGTATAGGGGTCAAAAGTTCAATAGAAATAACATATGATCTAATAATTCCACTACTGGGTATTTATCCAAAGAAAATGAAAACACGATTTCAAAAAGATATACATGGCCCTATTTTTACTGCAACATTATATACAATAACCAAAATATAAAAGCAACCTAAGCACCACTGATAAATGAATGGATAAGACATGCGGTATACACACACACACACACACACACACACACACTCACACTATGGAATATTACATAGCCATAAAAAATGAGATTGTGAAATCTGCAACATGGATGGACCCAGAGTATTTTATACTAAGTGAAATAAGTCAGACTGAAAAAGACAAATACCATATGATTTCATTCATTGGAATCTAAAAAATAAAACATATGAATAAGCAAAAAGCAGAATCAGACCAATAAATACAGAGAACTGATGGATGCCAAAGGCAAGGGGGTAAAGGGAGGCAAAATGGGTAGGGGACTGGGAAATACAGGTTTCTGATTATGGAATGATTAAGTTATGAAAATAAAAAGCATAGCAGAGGGAAAATAGTCAATGATATTGTAAAAGTGTTGTATAGTGACAGATGATAGCTACACTTGTGATCAGTATAGTATAACATACAGAGAAGCTGAATCACTATGTTGTACATCTGAAATTAATATAATACTGGGTATCAACTATACTCAGAAAAAAAAAAGGAAAGCTTCTCCCCCCATAACAAACCAAAAAATAAATAAATAAAAAGGAAAAAAGTCAATTTAAAAATTACCTTAAATTTTACATAAAACTATATTACATAAAAATTACACTGGGACACCTGGCTGGATAAGTTAGTAGAGCACATGACTCTTAATCTCAAGGTCATGAGTTCAAGTCCAATGTTAGGAATAAAGCTTACTTTCTAAAAAATTAAATGAAATTAAATTAAAAATGAAAATTACATTGCTAAATAATTCATCATTTAAATTTTCATTTTTTAGCAGATACCTCAAGTATTTAGAAATTAACATAACATGAAACTATGTGCGTTGCAGATAACTTAGAACTTAACAGGGAAAGTTATAGTTGCAAATACATATATCAGAGAAGAAAAAACAACAAAGAAAACAATAATTTTCTTCAGCTAATAAGCCAAGATTTCAATTCAAGAACTTTTTAAAAGGACAACAGATTAAACCAAAAAAAGCAGAAGGAAAGAAAAAATAAAGATGTGAATCAAATTTAATAACAGAGAAAGCAAACAATACTATAGAGCACACTAACAAAAACAAAAATTGGGTCTTTAAAAACAATAATAAGGTTGTCAAACTTCTGACAATAATGATCATGAAAGAAAACAAAAAGAATACCAGAAATGAGAAATAGTAATTACAAGTAAAGATTTAAGAACCTTAAGTGAATAGTATAAGCTAACCTAAGCCAATAAATTTGAAAACAGACATAATGGACAATTTCCTTGAACAATATAATTTACTTAAATTGATAAAATATACAACTGGAATAGATCTATAACCATTTAAGAAACTGAATCAGAAGTCACAAAATCAACCTACTAAAAAAGCACCATGCACAGATGGTTTCACAGACAAGTTTTATCATACCCTCAGGCAACTAACAACCCCTTTCTTATACAAATTGTTCTAGAGAACAGAAAATGAGAAAGAGCTTCCTTAATTCTTTATGAAGCCAATGCAAAGTTGATACAAAATTGGACAAGACCAACATAAGAAAAGAAAATTAGTCTAGCCTTACTTACAATAGACACCAAAATTCTAAATGAGACATTAGCAAGCTTCACATCAGAGAATTCCTATACCCTTCAGTATACAGATCAATAACATTAGTAACTTCAAATTTTTCTAAGTTTGTTATTTAACTTAGTTAACAAAAACATCCAGCAAGCAATTCTTAAAACTAATAATAACAAACTGTCACATAATAATTTTGTAAAACTTTGTTGTTCGCTTAGAGGTAAGGTTTATGTGGCAATATGGTTTAAATGGTTATCATATGCATATCTGATACAATGTTCTAGGAATCAAATATAAAAAGTCTCTTTACCATGTGTTTACTATTACATTCCCATGAGATCTCTTTAGGTAAAACCCAAGCAGAGCTACTCTAGTTGAAATGAATGAAGAACCCTACGGGGAACCTCACTGGCTTAGGATTCTTCCCTCTCTGGTGACCCCAATACTGCAAAAAATGGATTTTGAAAACCACTGTAAATGATCAGGAGTACTTTGAACAGTATATTGTAGTTTCTTCATAATTTATAACCTATTTGACATACCCAGGCCTATAATATAAGCATATTATCTGTCTGGAATTACTGTTCTTCATAGTCAAGTTGGTTATCATTTTAGACATAATCTTCTAAGAATTTGAAAATTAATTTAATTTTATAAATACATCAGAAGTCTTTTTGACTTGAAAGCATTTCCTCAGACTAATAGGGGTTTACATTATTTTTTGTATAACTAATGTTCTTACTAAGATAGAATCATTTCTCTAAAATCCAAAAGCCTAGGGAAATCTAGAGCACAGATGTGGTAGCAGATGTGATAAGCTGGACAGCTGATCAGATTTAACAACTCAGAAAATATTATACTCTCTGCCATATGTACCAGGTAATCAGAATGACAGCAAAATAACAAAGAAACCCTCACAATATCATAGTATAGCACTCAGAATTTTTCTTTAAATTCCTGATTTCAATCACAACTTTGCTACAAAGCTCATTCTCACATACAGTTCTCCTGATATAAAGAAAACACATTTCATTACATGATTAAATTTGTGTGGTGCCTGTCCTCTGAAAAAACGAGTTTGATATGACAGAAATATAAAACTTGGGCAAACTACTTAAAATAGGTACATATCACATAAAATATATTTTAAGCACTGAAGTTGCTGGGCATGTAGAAAACCAACCTCAGCAAAAATACAAGGTGGATCAAATCTCAAAATCTCTAAGTTTTTTTTAAAAAGCCCTGTGTTTCAGTGGAAAGTTTTTTTAATCAGCTTCAAAACTTAATATAAGAAATAGAATAAACCAGAATCCATTTAAGAAACATATGGATAAAATGTAGATAGGGCACCATGAGTTAGTAGTAACACAAACCATAAGAGGACCAATGTAAAAAAATAAAAGGATCTGTTCTCATAAATGTAGCACAAGATGGCACAAGTTTGCATATCAGAAAATGAATCTAAAAGACATACATGGAAGTAAGTATCTACCTAAAAGACAAACAGCTATGTCAAGTAATATATTACATATGTTATATACATACTATATTATATAATTATAATTATATATATAATATTATATGTGTTATATGTGTGTGTGTGACACATACATACATATTTCCATATAAACCTCACCTCTAAGTGAACAACAAAGTTTTACAAAATTATTATGTGACACAGCTCATTATTGTCAGTTTTAAGAATTGCTTGCTGGATGTTTTATTAACTTACATAAATAATGAACATAGAAAAATGTGAAGTTACTAATACTGCTGATCTGTATTCTAAAGAGTATAGGAATTCTCTTTTTAGAGAACATCATTAAAAAAATATATTCACAGAATCATATTGTTCCCAACCTCAAATTCTTCTTTTGATTAAATATGAATAGGTTCACTTTGCTCTTAAAAAGAATATCCTCTTAATACGAGGTTTTTAGAGGCTAAATTCTTATGTAAGTCAAAAAAGAGCAACTAGTTTTTCCAACTAGTTGACAAATTAATTGTTAAATTTTCATGCAGTTGTGACTGTCTGTACTATATTTCCTAAAGACACTATAATTTGGCTGGTAAAAAACTGATTTCCTTAGAAAGGGAAAAACCTTTAAATTGCAGAATTAGTTGTCAAGATATGGAAAAGATTATAAAATATTTTCTCATTTCTGAAGGAACTAAAATAGTTGTCTATTGCACCAGGTACCCAAACAATTCAATAAGGAAAAGGCAGTCTTTTCAATAAATGGGGCTGAGACTCTTGGAAATCCACAAGCAAAACAGCAAAATAAACAAAACAGACTTAAATTCTTACATCACATGATACATAAAACTTAACCCAAAATGGATCATAGACCTAAATGTAAAATCTAAAAATGTAGTATAAAGTGTCTAGAAGAAAGCCTTAAGAGACTATTCATCATTTTTGGAAAGGTTTGGAAAGACTTTTTAGGTATGACACCAAAGTATGAACCTTAGAAAAAAAAATCAACAAATTACACAAGAAAAACTATAAGCTATTTTTCAATGGGCATTATTTTAAAAAATTAAAGACAAGGGAAAGTCTGTGGTAGGTGTTTGTAATTAATATATCTTATAAAGTACTTGTGTCAAAATATAAAGTAATTCTTAAAATAATAAGAGGACAGACAACCCAATTTTAAAATGAACATAAGGATTTCAGTCCAAGATAATGACACAGAAGGCTCCGGAATTTACTTCCTCCCACAGGCTCACCGAATCTATAGCTACACATGAAACAATCCCCTTTTGAAAAATACTCAGAAATTAGCTGAGTGACTACTACACGTCAGGCAAATGGGAAAAAACCTATACTGACATGGGTCTCCAGTGTTTCCCTGAAAGGAGCTTGTGTGTATGTCTAACACCCTGGCTTTCACAGCTACTGTCAAGGGGACATGCTCCTTGACTGCCTTACTCTGGTGGCAAGTGAAGTTTGAGTTCCAGGTTCTATAAGACAATAGCAAAGAATCACTTCTTAACCAGCTATCCTCACAGTCTTCAGTGCAGAGAGAGCAAACAGAGAAACACCCATCTCACACTCTTTCCCTGAAAGAGGCCTATTAGCACACTTAGAAAGATGCTAGCTGAGGATTAGGCTTCTTACTTAGCGTGCATCTAGTCACACTAGATCCTGCCTGGAGACCTAAAAACCCAGCAGACATCACTGCATTCTCCTTCTGGCCAGGTCCAAATCACCCTAGAAGGAGTTTGTATACGTTTGGAACCCTAGCTTTTGCAGCTGCAAGCCAGGCGACACAACCCTTGATTGCAAAGCTATGGTGGACAACAGGGATTGTGTTCTTTGGTGGGTTTCTCAAGCTGTAAAAACAAAGAAACTGTTCTTAACCTGCTATGCCCTCAGGACTCTCCATCTGTGGAGACAGAAATGCCCATTTCCCAGTCTTTCCCTAAAAGAAATCTACCTATATACTTTAAAACTGGTTGCCAGAGGGTACAGCCTCTAATCAGCCTAAATCTCAGTGCTGACTGAGATCCTCACCTTTGTGACACTTAACAGGTCTTGGCATACTCTTAACTGGTGGGAGCCACTAAGAACAAGGAAAAGAGAAAGAGAATGGGACAAGAAGTTTATTTAAAGAACTAATGGCTTACATAAGTATAAAAGTATAAATATGGCTTATATAAGTATATATCTCACTTGTGAAGGCAAAGATATAGTTAATTCAGGACACTCTAATGCTACAATGTTGGCAGGTGAACAACTTATAACCCTAATATGAAGGTTAAAAGACAAAACTGGTAAAAAATATAAACCACAAAAATCTGCTAATGAATATACAAGATAAAAAAGATGTAAATTATGACATCAAAAAAGTAAAGTGTGGGGGATAGAGTAAAAATACAGAGTTTTAGTACATGTTTGTAAAACTTCTCTCCACTGGGGAAATAAATAGACATCCAGATCCAGAAAACCCACAGAGAATTCCAAATAAGATGAATCTAAAGAAACGCACATGAAGACACATTATAATTAAATTGCCAAAAGTTAAAGACAAGGAGAGATTTGTAAAAGTAGCAAGGGAAAAACAACTTGCTATATACAAGGGAACCCCCATGAGGATATCAGCAGACACTGCAATACAAACTGTGAGCCAGAAGGGAGTGATATGATCTATGCAAAGTACTGGGGGGAAAAAACACTGCCATTCAAGAATACTCTAGCCAGCAAAGTTGTCCTTTAGTACTGAAGGAGAAAAAAACCAGTTTTCAGACTAGCAAAAGCTAAAGAAATTCATCACCACTAGAACAGCCTTCCAAGATATGCTAAAAGGACTTCTTCATGTTAAAATGAAAACACATTAATTAGTAACAGCAAAATACACGAAAATATATATCTCACTCAGAAAGGCAAATACATAGTTAAATTCAGAACCACTCCGTTGTTAAAACAGTAGCAGGTAATCTCTTATAACTCCAATATGAAGGTTAAAAGACAAAATTGGTACAAATATTTAATGCAATAATTTGTGAATGGATACAAAGGTAAAAAGTTATAAAATGTTACAACTAAAACATAAAACATGGAGGGAAGTAGAGTGAAAACAGAGTTTTAGGATGAGTTTTGAAATTAAGTTATTATCAGCTTAAAATGGTTTTAGATAAATATGTTTTATATAAGCCTCATGGTAACCACAAAAGCAAAAAACCTACAATAGATACAGAAAGGAATCTACATACATACCACCTACATGAAATCATTGAATCACAAAGGAAGAGCTAAAAAGAAGAAACAAAGGAATTACACACAGCCAGAAAATAAGCCAAATGGCCCATAGTAAGGACAAAGGAGCCAAGAATATACTCTGGGGAAGGGATAGTCTCTTCAATAAATGGTGCTGAGGGGCGCCTTGTGGCTCATTGAGTTAGGCCTCTGCCTTCTGCTCATGTCATGATCTCAGGGTCCTGGGATCAAGCCCCACATTGGGCTCTCTGCTCACTGGGGAGCCTGCATCCCCTCTCTCTCTCTGCCTGCCTCTCTGCCTACTTGTGATCTCTCTCTCTGTCAAATAAATAAATAAAATCTTTAAAAATAAAAAAAATAAATGGTGCTGAGAAAACTGGACAGACACATACAAAAGAATGAAACTAGACCCTTATCTTATATCATACCCAAAAAATCAACTCAAAACAAATTAAAGACTTAAGACCTGAAATTGTAAAACTCCTAGAGGAAAACATGGGGGATAAGCTCCTTGACCTCAGTCTTGGCAATGATTTGAGGTTTTAACACCAAAAACAAAGGCAACAAAAGCAAAAATATACAAGTGGGGCTACATCAAACTAAAAAGCATCTGTACAGCAAAGGAAGCCATCAACAGAATGGGAGAAAATACTTGTAAATCATATATTTGATAAGAGGTTAATATCTAATATCTAGAGGTTTATCTAAAATAAAGAACTCATACAACTCAAGAGAAAAATAAACAACCTGATTAAAAAATGGGCAGAGAAACTGAATAGACATTTTTCCTAAGAAGAAATACAAATGGCCAACAGGTATTGAAAGGTGCTCAGTATCAGTAAAGTGCAAATAAAAAACACAATGAAATATCACCCCACACCTGCTAGCATACCTATCATCAAAAAGACAATGGTACGTTTGGGCACCTGGGTGGCTCAGTCAATTAAGCATCTGCCGTCAGTTCAGGTCATGATCCCAATGTCCTAGGATTGAGCCCCGTGTCAGACTCCCTTCTCAGTGGGGAGTCTGCTTCTGCCCCTTTCCACTGTTTGTGCTCTCTCTCCCTCTCTCTCTCAAATAAAAATCTTTTAAAATAATAAGTAAATAAATAATAACAAGAGATAAGTTTTACATCTAGAGATAAGTTTTCTACATTTACAAAGATGTAGAAAAGGGAATCCTTGTGCACTGGTAGTGGGAATGTAAATTCGTGCAGCTACTGTGGAAAATCGTATGGAGGTTCCTTAAAAAGCTGAAATAGAACTACCACATGATTCAACATTCCCACCTCTTGATATATATCCAAAGGAAATGAAAACAGAATATCAACAAAATATCTGTACTCCCATGTTCATTATAGTATTCTTCAAAGTAGGCAAGAATAGGAAATAACTGAGGTATTCATCAACGGTTGAGTGGAGAAAAATGTGAGATAGACAGACAGACAGATGGAAAGAAATAATATTATTCAGCCTTAAATAGGAAGGAAATCCTTCCATTTGTGACAACATAGATAAACATGAGGGCATTAGGCTAGTTGAAATAAGCCAAACAGAGAAAGACAAATACTGTACAGAATCACTTATATGTGGAATCCATTCTTTTTTAAATGACTAGTAAGCATAATAAAAGATGCTCAGCATCATTGGTCACTAGGGAAATGCAAATTAAGATTAAAATAAGATAACACTATGTACCTACTAAAATATCTAAAATCAAAAAGTGATACAATACCAAATGTTAGCAAGGATATGGAGAAACTGGAACCATCATACATTGCTGATGGGAATGTGAAGTGGCAATGCCAATCTGAAAAATAATTTCGCAGTGTTTTTAAAAGTTCTGTATAAACCTACCATATGACCTATCAATTTCATATCTAAGAGTCCACCCAAAAGAAATGACTACACATGCCTACAGTAAGACATTTTTACAAATGTTGATAGCAACATGATTGATAATAGCCCAAGCTGGAAACTATCCAAAAGTCCATCAAGTGGTGAATGGAATTTTTAAATGTGATACATCCATAGTATGGAACACTACTTGGCAATAAAAAGGACTGAACATACTGATAGAGGCTACAACATGGATGAGCCTTGAAAATATTATGCTCAGTGAGACACAACATGAAAAGATTACATATGGTAAGATTTAATTTATATGAAATGTCCAGAAAAGGCAAATTTATAGGCAGAAAGCAGTTCATTTGTGGACTGGGGATGGTAGTGAGGCAATTTTTACAGTGATGGGAATGTTCTAAAACTGGATTATGATGATGGTTTCACAATTCTATAAATTTACTGAGAATTGTTGAATTGTGCAATTATGATGGATAAATGTTATGGTATGTAAATTAAACTTCCATAAAGCTGCTTTTTTTAAAAGCTCTCCAAACTTCCATCCTTTTCTTTTCTTTTGCTGACAGTGAGTGACAAAAATACTTTCCAAAACCCTGAAATTCCTGCCAATATTACAATAGGGAAACTATATACATGATTTTAAAATTAAGGATTAAGCTACTGTTCAACAGTTTTCAAGATTTCCCTTGGATTTGGCAGTGAGCAAGCTAGACTAAGAGAGTAATAAAAGCAAGAAGCATATTTGGCAATAATTATTTAAATGGATAGAATGTAAAAGAAGACTCTTGTCAAATCAGTGCCATAAGAAATGTTAGCGCATGTGGTTCTATGCTGATAGACAGCATTGATACTAACCTCACTATAATATAAATCTTGCAGCCAGTACAGCCACTCTGGAAAACAGTATGCAGTTTCCTCAATATGTTAAAAATAGACCTACCTATGACTCAGCAGTTGCACTACTGGGTATTTACCCCAAAGATACAAATGTAGTGACCCAAAGGGACACATGTACTGCAATGTTTGTAGCAACAATTTCCATAATAGCCAAACTATGGAAAGAACCCAGATGTCCATTAACAGATGAATAAACAGATACGGTATACACATACACACGCACACACACACAGACACACACAACGAAATACTACTCAGCCATCAAAAAAAGGTGTGGTGTGTGTGTGTACACACACATATACAGTGGAATACTATGCAGCCATCAAAAATGAAATCTTGGGGCACCTGGGTGGCTCAGTGGGTTAAGCCGCTGCCTTCGGCTCAGGTCATGATCTCAGGGTCCTGGGATCGAGTCCCGCATCGGGCTTTCTGCTCAGCAGGGGGCCTGCTTCCCTTCCTCTCTCTCTGCCTGCCTCTCTGCCTACTTGTGATTTCTCTCTGTCAAATAAATAAATAAAATCTTAAAAAAAAATAATAAAAAAAAAACAAAAAAAAAATGAAATCTTGCCATTTGCAAAGACATGGATGGAACTAGAGGGTCTTTATGCTAAAGAAAATACATCAGTCAGAGAAAGAAAATTATCATATGATTTCACTCATGTGTGGAATTTAAGAAACAATCAGAGGAACATAAGGGAGGGGGGTAATAAAACAAGACAAAATCAGAAAGGAAGACATATCATAAGAGGTTCTCAATCATAGGAAACAAACTGAAGATTGCTGGAAAAGACAGGGTTGGAGGGATGGGATAACTGGGTAGTGGACATTGAAGAGGGCACAGGATGTAATGAGCACTAGGTGTTATATAGAAAGGATGAATCACTGAACACTACCTCTGAAATTAATAATACACTGTATATTAATTGAATTTAAATTTTAAAAAGTAAAGGCAAATTGCAGAACTGTGTGTATGTATATATATATACATACATACAGTATGTATATATATATACATACACACATATATATATACATACACAAATGTTTCAGTCAGTCTCTGATGCAGTCCTTTTTTTTTTGACACAGTCCTTTAATCTGTAAATATTCTCATTGAGTTTCTCTCCTGAGTAATTTTAAAATGATGCTTATAGCAATGATTCTATTGAGCACTTAACACTATGCCAGTTACTTGCTAAGTACTGTCACATTTAAAATCTCATTTAAGGGACACGTGAGTGGCTCAGTTGGTTAAGCCACTGCCTTCGGCTCAGGTCATGATCCCAGGGTCCTGGGATCTAGTCCCACATTGGGCTCCTTGCTCAGTGGGGAGCCTGCTTCTCTCTCTGCCTCTGCCTGCCACTCTGCCTGCTTGTGCTCTCTCTCTTTCTCTGACAAATAAATAAAATCAAAAATAAAATAATATAAAATAAAATCTCATTTAAAACACAATAATCTCTGGGCACCTCGGTGGCTCAGTCAGTTAACTGTGTGCCTTCAGCTCAGGTCATGTTCCCAGGGTCCTGAAATCAAGTGCCACATTGGGCTCCTTGCTCAGCAGACAGCCTGCTTCTTCCTCTCCCTCTATACCAACCCCACTCATTCTCTCTTTCTCGTTTTGCTCTCTAATAAATAAATAAAATCTTTAAAAAAAACTTACAGTAATTTCATCATATATTGTTAGTTCCATTTTACAGATATGGAAATTGAGGCTCAGAGACACTGAGTGAAGGCTCAAGGTTACACACTGAGGAAGCAACTTATCTCCAAGTTGATTCAGAAATCCATTTGCTTAACCACAGAACTATGCTTTCTACTCTTAAAAAAAAGCAAAACACCTTTGCTTAAAAGAGGAACTATATTAGCAGAACATGCAATGCTCCTGCTTACAAGCAAGAATACGCACTGGTGCTAGCAAAATTCTACCAAGAATTTGAGAGTACAACATAAAAGAACCACCAGCAGTGGGTGAAAACCTGATTCAGGCAATTTATAAATGACTTTGAATTATTCCAGCCAAGTAAACCTAAGACCAGGTTTAAGATCAATGTTCAATTAGAGCTAAGAATTCCTGGATACCCATGACAAGGGAAATGTTTGCCATTTTACTGACATTCTGTTTTTGGTCAGAGAATATTCTACATTCTTTATATATCTTATTTTATATACCCTCCAAACTAACTCCGTAAGTATTACTATGTTCAATTTGCAAATAAAAACTACAGGACTCTGAGAAGTCAAGTAGCTTGCCTCAAATCACACAGTCAGTAAGCTGCAAAACCAGGTTCTAATCTAAAAGTCTATTTTTTTTTAATTTTTTATTTTTTATAAACATATATATTTTATCCCCAGGGGTACAGGTCTGTGAATCACCAGGTTTACACACTTCACAGCACTCACCAAAGCACATACCCTCCCCAAAGTCCATAATCCCCCCCCCCTCTCCCCAACCCCCCCCCCCCCCAGCAACCCTCAGTTTGTTTTGTGAGATTAAGAGTCACTTATGGTTTGTCTCCCTCCCAATCCCATCTTGTTTCATTTATTCTTCTCGTACCCACTTAAGCCCCCATGTCCTTTCACTATACCATGCCCAAGGCCCATTCTTCTAGTCCTTATTTTAAAACTGCTTTCCTGGGTGCCTGGGTGGCTCAGTGGGTTAAGCCGCTGCCTTCGGCTCAGGTCATGATCTCAGAGTCCTGGGATCGAGTGCCGCATCGGGCTCTCTGTTCAGCAGGGGCCTGCTTCCTTCCCTTCCCCTCTCTCTGCCTGCCTCTCTGCCTGCTGTGATCTCCCTCTGTCAAATAAATAAATAAAATCTTTAAAAAAATAAAAAATAAAAATAAAACTGCTTTCCTCCAATCCAAAAATGATCTATTTTTAATGCCTTCTATCAAACAATTAGAATTCTTTAAAGTTCTATCATGCTATTTTCTTTCACTCATTTATCCTCATTTGTTTAGCGCTTTTTTTTTAAAGATTTATTTATTTATTTATTTGAGAGAGAGGGAGAGAGCACGAGCACATGGTGGGGAGGAGCAGAAAGAGGGGGAGAGAGAAACTTCAGCCAGCTCTGCTCAGCACAGAGCCTGATGTGGGGCTCGATCTCAGGACCCTGAGATCATGACCTGAGCTGAAACCAAGATTGGATGCTTAACTTACCATATGACCCAGGTGCCCCTGTTTAGTCCTTTTACATACCAGACAGAACTAGATAAAATATGAGTTAGATGAAAACTTTAGGGAAATGACAGTCGAGTGGAAAAGAGAGATTTGTGTAATTACAATAAAACGTCATAAATAAGCCTGCACAATACCAACATGGACAATAGACTGTCTAAATTATTTCTCCTATTCTTTCCTATCTATAATATCTTTCAGATGAAGGCCTTTAAGGCCTTTAATTCCTCTGCTCACATTTATTTTCCATTCAATATTTACTGAGTACCTGCTGTGGGTATAAAAATGCTGCATAACATAATGGAAAGAGGATGAACTTGGAGTAAAATAGGCAAGAGTTTCAGTCTATAATCTGTCACTTATTAGCTTTGTAAACTTGAGCAAGTAGCTTTACCTCCTTCAGCTTAAGTGGACGTTTTTTTGTTTATTTTTAGAGAGAGAAAGAAGGAGCATTAAGGGGGGGGTGAAAGGGGAACAGAAAGAGGGAGAAAGAGAACCAAGAAAATACATATATACATATAGGAATATACAATGGAATATTATTAATCCTTTAAAAAGAAGAATAATGTTGGGGCAGTTGGATGGCTCAGTGGGTTAAAGCCTCTGCCTTTGGCTCAGGTCATGATCTCAGGGTCCTGGGATCGAGCCCCGCATC